>NC_068984.1:108513346-108531484 GCF_001194135.2 Octopus bimaculoides | reverse complement strand
ACGGCGCAGAACATTGGCAAATCTTTCCTTATCTGCTTCCCCTCTGGCTAAATAAACCTGTCGCCTAGCCTCCCTTCTGGCACATTGGTACAATTCCCTGCTACCACCGTTCTTCCAGTCCTTCCAAGCCTGTTTCTTTTGTCTAATAGCCCTGTCTACCTCCTTGTTCCACCACCACGTTACTCTGGGTTGGGAGGGGACCTTACACCACCCACAAATCTGGTCGGTGGCTTTCAACAGGTTGTCCCGCAGAAATCTCCAATATATATATATATATATATATATATCAATGTGGTGAGATCCAATCAGTGATGGCACAACAGTTAGTTAGCCTCTAGCATAAGAAGGTTTGTAAAGAAAACAAGAAGAAAACAATAATTCATCAATGAAATTTATTAATCCATGTATCAAATACATTCTGTTCCATATCAAAATAATAAGATGATACAACTCCAGTACAAAAGCAAGTTATGTTACGTAGTATGCAATAATTAAATAAGTGAATGAAAGGAATGGAAGAAGTAGTTATGCAATACATATATTTAAAAAATGTATGGGATCCATATCATGGAACATTAAAACTGTTACATAAGTTTCCGTACACCTGATTTTCTAATGAATCCACCTTGCTTTGTAAAATCATTTGTAAACAAATAATTTCTTGTAACAAGGTATATGGTAAAATTATGTAACAGTTTTAATGTTTCACACACACACATACACACACGCACAAAGTCATCACTGCTTTTAATGTTCACTTTTCCATGCTTGCATGGGTTGGATAGATTTTGTTGAGAGATTTTCTGTGACCAGATGCCCTAGCTGTCATGCCCTCACCTGTTTCCAGATAAGGTGATATTTCCCCATCACCAAACATGCCACAGAATATTGAAAACAAAGGACACAACTTGCATGACAATGACACTCTTTTATAATTAGCATGCAATAACAAGACAAGGGTATCATAACACATATATACATCCATTCATATATAAGATATATATTAGAGGCTTCTTTTAGTTTCTGTTTACCAAATCTACTAGGCTTTGTTAGACCCAAGGGGATAATACAAGGTACTTGCTCAAGGTGTCACACAGTGGGACTGAACCAGTGCCATGTGGCTGGGAAGCAAACTTCTCTCTCTCTCTTTCAGACACACACAGCAGACTCTGCTTCTGTCTATCATATTTACCCAGTGTTTGGTCAACCCTGGATTATCATAGAAAACATGTTCCCAACGTGCAACACAATGTGACTAAACCCCAAAACCAGATAACAGGGAATCCACATAGCCTTGTCTGTTGAAACTGATAGGGTTTATTTCTACTTCCTTTCCATAATGCAAAATGTTTTTGTTTCAAGTGAGGCTCCATATACTTGCATTTCATTTTGCTTATATATTTAAGTTCATCTTTTTTCACCTCCCTCATTATCCTTCATTATTACCTCCACCTTAGCGAAGGTGGAGGTATTGTTTTCAGTCATGTTTGTTTGTTTTTTGTTTTGTCCATGGACAAATTATCTCAAGAACTGCTGGATGGATTTGGATGAAACTTTTAGGTATGTTTGGCCTCATCACTAGCATAAACTGATTAGATTTTGGGATCAATCCGGTACCAAACAATAATTCTGGATTATTTGTCATATTTACTTTACTTTACATGATTATGATCTTATGTTGACTTTCAAGTCTTTCTCAATTATCTCCCTTTAGGCTGTTTCCAAAGTTTTACTTTCACTTCTCTATTGTTAATTTTACTCACGTCTCTATTTTAGTAGAAACTGATGGATAAAGAAATCAAACTACATAAACAAACAGCAGCAAAACCATTCAGAAATTAAATAACACTAACATATTTTTATAATATATATATTATACATACATATTGACACTTTACAGTATACTTACATATATTCATACATCTATACACTAATCTAAAACAACAGGAATACTAAAGGAAGGCTGGAATTTTAGAGAAGAGGAAATCAAAAGGTCTCATGCTATTCATTTAAAAATTCCTGAGTAGAACTAATTATTATTACATCCGCCCTTGAAACTATTTTGAATGGTGAAATTGTTAACTTTGGTTTGTATTAGATAAGGATAAACTATATATTACTGTTACTAAATTTTCTACAGTCACCTTCACATTCCATGACTACCATTGGGATCGATCAGGTACCGGATAAGAATTCTAGATTAGTTTTCTGGTTTTTTTTTTTTACTTAATTTTTGAGAGTGGTCAGGTTCATTTTTTTTTTTGTATTCTCATTTGTGAGAGCAGCCGAGTTTATTTCAGATATTCTCATGTTAAAAATCATCTCTGGTTAATCGTGGAAAGGACATTGGTGTTGCCTTGGCGGAGGTTTGTGCTCTCTGATTGCTCTTGTTCTCATTGACTTACGTACTTCAAATATTTCTTCTCTCTCTCTCTATAACCATATGTGTGTGTGTGTAGAATCATTTATAACTATATTTAGCAAGTTCATGTATACCTGGATGTGGGAACACTTCTCACTTTGGAAACAGTCCCATGAGAAAATTTTTCTCATAGAAAAATGTGCGCAAAATACATTGGCTATGAATAATAAGACTGTATCTATCTATCTATCTATCAATGCCTCTCTCTTTCTCTTTCTCACTATATATATATATATATATATATATATATATATATATATATATATACTCTCTTACTTTTTTACTTGTTTCAGTCATTTGACTGTGAGCATGATGGAGCACCACCTTTAGTCAAACAAATCAACCCCACGACTTATTCTTTGTAAGCCTAGTACTTATTCTTTTGGTTCTCTTTTGCTGAACCACTAAGTTACAGGAACATATACACACACACACACACATATATATATATATATATACAACGGGCTTCTTTCAGTTTCTATCTGATCTGGCAAGGTTTCTACAGCTGGGCGCCCTTCCTAATGCCAACCACTCCAAGAGTGTAGTAGGTGCTTTTTACATGCCACTGGCACAGGGGCCAGTCAGGTGGCACTGGCATCAGCCATGCTTGAATGGTGCTTTTTATGTGCCACTAGCATGGGAGCCAGTCAGGCGGCACTGGTATTGACCACACTTGAATGGTGCTTTTTACACGCTACTGGCATGGGTGCCAGTCAGGTAGCACTGGCATTGGTCATGACTACAATTTTGCTTGACTCAACAGGTCTTCTCAAGCACAGCATATTGCCCGATGATTGAAGGCTATTTTTAAATGGGCCAGTTATGCGATACTGGAATCAGTCACAGCTACAATCTCACTTGACTTGCCAGGTCTTTCTAATCACAGCATATCTCCAAAGGTCTTGATCGCTTGTCATTGCCTCTGTGAAGCCCAACGTTTGAAGGTTGTACTTCACCATCTCATCCCATGTCTTCCTGAGTCTACCTCTTCTACAGGTTAATTCCACTGTTAGGGTGTGACACTTTTTCACACAGCTGTCCTCATCCATACGCAACACATGACCATACCAGCACAGTCGTCTCTCTTGCACACATGTGATGCTTCTTGTGCCCAACTTTTCTCTCAGGGCAATTACACTCTGTCCTATATGCACACTGATGTTACACATCCAGCAGAGCATACTAGTTTCATTTCTTTCAAACCTACACATGTCCTCAGCAGTCACAGCCCATGTTTCACTGCCATGTAGCATGGCTGTTTGTTTACATGCATCATACAGTCTACCTTTCACTCTGAGTGAGAAGCCCTTTGTTACCAGTAGGGGTAAGAGCTCCCTGAACTTTGCCTAGGTTATTTTTATTCTAGCAGCTAGACTCTCAGAGCATCCACCCCCGCTACTGACTTGGTCATCTAGGTAACAGAAGCTATGAACTACTTCTATTTTTGCCCCCTGGCATGTGATGGAATCTGTTTTCTGTACATCTTCAGTGTTTATTGTTCTTGTGCATTTGCCACACACAAAAACTATCTTTCCAGTTAGCTTTCCTTCGAAATTGCTGCACTTCTTACACCGAGTACATCTTATGGAGTTTCTACCTACGCCTTTTCTACAGTTTTTAATAAGAAGTATTTATAAAAACTTAATGAAGCTTATAAAGAACAATAAAATTTCTAT
Source organism: Octopus bimaculoides (assembly GCF_001194135.2). NCBI lineage: Eukaryota > Metazoa > Mollusca > Cephalopoda > Octopoda > Octopodidae > Octopus > Octopus bimaculoides. The sequence goes on along the minus strand of NC_068984.1, from coordinate 108,527,386 downwards.
CTTATATTTAATGTAAAATATGCTTGGTGAACACTAGTTATTGCATTGGTATTTGTTAGGAAATTAGTGTCTTATAATATAACTTCACCATTCAGTTCACCAATAAATCAATACTCTTAATGCTCAAAATCACTTCAGATGTATATCGACCCATTCAATAACTACACAGATTTCCAAAGGTCAACACTGATCATTTCGCCGATCCCTGGTCTCAACTGAGACCCATTTCTGGTTTCTGTGGCATTAAATGAGTGAAAATAGAAACAAACATTGAACTAATCTTTAATTCATACAATTAAAATTATGTTATTTGAAACATTCTGGTTCTGATATTTGTAACAGTACTGACTTTGAAATATATCTCTGGATATATGTGCTAGCTGGTAGTAACCTTTAAAACCAACAAAAATTGAATTTTTCATTATAAACCAACATATGTCAAAATCTGTTACAGCTGAAGATAACAATATCTAATAAAGGCGATACATATGGACAGCTAAGAGGAATGAGCTGGGGAAGGGAAGGTGTCTTTGTTCAAGGATACATTGTAACGCCAGTAGCAAGACACGAACTCCTGATTTGTCGTTTGTTTGTCCGGTGCCCTATCCATTAGGCCAGCCAGAAATGTTTTGATTCATTCTGTTTTAATGGTGAGCAGCTCCAATACCTGCAGAATTAATAGAACATTAGTGCATCATTTGTATTTTTACCCTTAGACATTAGATATTGCAAAAGTGAGTCAGCAACAATATAAAATAAAAACCGTGTTGGAAACTCGGTTCATAGGGATCTTATATTTTTTTTATTGTACGTACCCTCATTTGTAAACGTGATTAGTGATAATTCAAAATGAACCGCGAAAAATACTCATTTCAAACTATTATACAAAGATAAGCAGTTGCTTTCTTTTTAAATGTGAAATCCCCCTCCCTTCCAAATAAACTCAAAAGTAAGAAAACTTTCCTCAGAACCCACTATTATGTTTCTGAAAGGAATAAAGGAGGGGGCAAATCTCCTAAAAATATATAATAAAAACGCCTGAGATAACAAAACATGGAAGACATAAACACACATATACATATATATATATATATGTGTATATATATATATATATACACACACACACACTAAAACGTATAGATAGAAGCCTTGACAGCAAAACACAACCTTGACATTGCAATCATGTCAAGCACCAATATTTGCAGCGACCGAATATATCTTGGATTTGACTTCAGTACACAACAAGTAAGACACTAAAATATTTCTTAAAGTTTTATTTTGGCTTCCTTTATTTGTCTTTCCATCGTTTGTTTTATCAGCAGTTAAAGCTGAAAGATAATAAAGCTTTATTTATTAAAAAAAACAACAACCCCACAACGTATTCCAAATGATTGTGCTGAGTTTTATAAAGTGTTTAACAAGGTTCCTCTTACCGCCTTAACAATATCTACTCCTACTTCCCCCCTTTCAAAAAAAAAAAAAACGTTACCTCACACTTAACATTCTTAATTTATAACAATTCTTCAAATTGTTGTTTAAAAATTTTAAAAGAACAATGATGTTCTTAAAATTCCGATCAAGTACCGAAAACATAAGTAATTTATGAACTAACCTTCTAATGGTCGATTGAAAATTTTTTTTATTATTAAAAATATATAGTTATCATTAAAAATGAAAAGTTGAGCTAGATATAAAAGCGTTTTATTATTATTTTCGTGACAAAATTTCAGAAGTTGATAATTTTTTTTTATAGTGATGGGTGTTAAATTATTTCGTGTAGCAAATAAGTGCACTGGACTTCGGACTGAATGTTAAATTTAATTAAAATACAATCAGAGCCGTCTTTGCATTTCTTCCATCCGTGATCGATAAAATGAGGATCCATCAGTAATATATAATATATATTTAAATTATTATATATATTATATTGGTCGATGATGTTGACAATGACCCCCAAGACCATACTTCGAAAGAAATTGAAAATACGGTAAATATAGAATAAAAGGGAAATAAACGCGTATGGATTTAGGACAGGGGGTGCGTTCTCTATTGTCGGAGATAAAAAAAACTTTAAATTGAGTGGATGAGGTAGGAGAAACAGAGGTAAACAAAAACATTCGAATTTCCGTTTGTATTTTTTGTTCTGATGTAATAGTTTCAGTTTACTTCTTCAACATTTACTGGATTAATGTTGAAACGTTGTCCTTTTCCTTAAACGCTGTCAAGAAGAAAGTTAGTGTAGAAAGTTGTTTGTGGCATATTTTGCACAAATGAAATTGAAGAAAATTTGTTTCTGCCAAGGGAGGTCACTCTGGTTTAAGTTTAATTCTCTTCCCGGTGAAAGAAAACGTCTAAAAACAAATATGGCGGATTGTTGAATGCTTAAAAAAAAAAAAAAAGGTATGGAAAACAAAAAACTTTTTCTCACGTTCGATTCGATTTTGTGATTCTGTCATGTCGAGTCGCTTATAATTTATTCAGCAAGATTTCCTTGCGGTGTTTCTCAAGATTCTGAGAATGTGTGATGTATGCTCTGGCCTGTTATCCTTATTCGATAGCCACGATGAGCGGCTTCACAGCGGTGGTGGTCTTCGTCTGGGAAAGAATGAGATTCTGTCTGTGATTCAATACGTAAATATATGGCCTCAGAAACAATGTATGTGCTGCTACAAAGAATTTAAGAACTTTGAACGATTGAACAATATTGTTCAAATCGTTTTGACTGTTGCGATTCGGCACATTCAGACTCTGCCTGATGACTACGCCAAGGAAAAAGAAAAACAAGAAAAGCGTGATCATTGTTCTGAAGATGCTGTTTCTGATATTTCTGACAAGAACAAATCGTCAATTGATGGCTTGTCATCGGAAGAAACGGAAAAAAATGATGCAGAAGAACTCGATGAATCCGAAGTTTGGGCCATGGAAGAAAAAGACCAATTACTTCAAGTAGTTACGAAAGTCTTTCTCATGAACTTCCCCTCGTATGTGGCTTACAAACATGTCGTTCATTCATCTCTAGAAGAACTGTCTCAGCAGGAAACTCGAGCCTTGAACAATTATTGTGAAATCTCCGATTCTGAAGTTCCTCTGTATCTCTTGCGCAATGTTTGTTTTTTCTGTGATAGTAACGGTGTCCAAGCACTGCAACAATGCTTCGAGAAAGCTACACCGGACACGCTTCCATTCACAGTGGCTCATACTCTCATCAACATTATTGCAAATCTTCGTCTTTGGATGAATATCGCTACTGTGATGCAATGTATTGTGCCATTACGAACTGCTGTTATTCGTTATATGTGTAAATTATCCGATAAAGACCTGCGAATGGCCGGCACCCGGAACATGACAGACCTCATGTGGGCAGCTGTGAAAGAACCGTTGGATACACATTTTACCTATGACAAAGAAGGTTTGGATTTAGCCTTTAAATATTTCACTTGTTCAACTCTGACAATTCGACTGGCTGGTATAGCTCAGATTAACCGTCAGATTGATTTGTATAATGAATGCTGCAATAACGATACATTAGTAGATGCAGAAAATGTTGGTAATCATTTAGCTAAATGGCTTTTAGAAAATAAGATTATTGAACATATTTTTGGTCCTAATTTGCATGTGGAAATCATCAAACAAAGCCAGATTATTTTAAATTTTCTTGCCGTTGAAGGAAAAATCACAAATGAACATATCGACTGTATATGGACTGCCAGTCAAATGAAACATTGTAGTAAACAAGTTTATGATATATTGATTCCCCTTATAAAAAATTTAGAACTGCAATTGGTTCAGCATTTGTCTAACTTAGTATCTGCCCTTGATCCCTCTGCACACACTGAGTCTACTTTATATTTAGCATCTGCTCTCCTCAAGTGCATCTGGAGCACTTGTGTTACGTCACAGAGCCATAATGCTGCCGTCCATCACCAACAACAACAGCCAGCTGACCAGCCACAGAGCATTGTAGCTGCTATTGAACAAGAGGAAGAAGAATTAGAACATGGTAAATCAAGCAAACCAGAAATGAGCAGCAGTGAAAGTCTACAACTTTCTGAAGGGGAGACTGACAAAGTCCCTGAGATGGACAGCAACAAGAGAATTGGAATGGTCGATAATAAAAATGAGGAATTGCCTTCAGAGGATGATCAAAAAGAGTTGAACAAGGCTGAAAACAAAGCTGGCTCAACACGACAACAGATTTCTCACGTCAAGAAACATGATGATTGTACTGAGAAACAACAGAAAAGCTGCGAGCAGTTTTCGGCCAACAGTGACAACAGTGATGAAAGTGACATGGATGAAGGCAGTCATCGGCAGCTCACTGGCCTCGGTCAAGAGTTTGTGGCTCCTAACCAGGTGGGAGGTGGCAGTAGTGGTAGCGAAAGTGATGTAGAATGTAGTGGTTCTAGCGCTGGAGAAGGTCAAATATGCACATCACTGAAACATGGAATGCAAAAACGACGAGGTGTCAAAAGACAGCCAGTGCCGTTAAAATGTCAGCAAAGGCCCCCAAGAAACCGAAACGCTCAAGCTTATCGTGATACAGAGCAAGGTACATGTTCTGATGAAGACGATGATGATGAAGAAGAGGAAGAAGAAGAAGAGGAAGAAGAAGAAGAAGAGGAGGAGGAGGAGGAAGTGGAAGAAGAAGAGGAGGAGGAAGAAATGGAATCAGAATATGAAGAATCTGATGATGAGATTCTAAAGCATGCTAAAATGGTACATATGAAACATTCTTGTCACGGTGAGAGTGAGGACAGTTCAGATTTTGATGCTAACGAGTCTAGAAGAGCAAAACTAATGCATGAGACCAAACTTCGTTATGAGACTCAACATGCACTGCAAGAACATCATATACAGCTCCAGCAGCAAGGACTTCTTAAACAACCTGCTTGCCTTGTTCTTCAGCGACAAGGCAAGAAACGCTATCGTATCCGGCCAGGGTTGCAAAGGTCTGAAAATCAGAACAGAATTCAACAAAGCTTGCATCCTGGTTCAGTTTCTCTCGAAGCTCGTGGTGATAGTGATGGTATTACTGGTCACTGTAAAGACTTGGAAGTTGGTGGGGACAGTGAAAAGAAAATGGCTATTTCAGATCCTGGTAACCTATCACAGGATTCACGAGATTCTCATGATTCTGAAGCCAGACCGTCCACATTAGCCAACCACGACAGTGCTGACAGCAGTATTCAAGGTGTGGCTTCCTCCCAATCTGCTCAGGAGTTTGAGAACCGTGCTGATGAAGCCGAAATGTTTGATTGTGCTAATTATATCCAACATATGCAAGCTCACCCACATGGACATATCCAAAGTGATTATATTGAAGACATATTGAGTCCTGAAGGTAGCTGCCACAGTTCCAGAATGAGTACAAAATCAGAAAAAAATATGGCAGATTTTGATGGGGAAGAAGTTCTCAGTGATGAGGAATTAGCTCAGATCAATGCACATCCTCATTTCAATACGCACCAAATGCAACAACATCTCGCCAGTATGGCATCAATGTATCATACTCACATGCCACATGTCATTCATCCCAGACCATCTCAGAAAGAACTTTCAGTTTCATCTTGTACCGATTTTACATTTGATGATGTCTGCAAGAAAGGGAACACGCTTCTCTGGGATCTTGTGCAAGATGACATGGCGTGTTTGCTACCCGATGGCTTGGTTGTTGAAGCAGAGAAAGCTCTTTACACTTTAGTGTGCTTTTCAACAGATAGGCGCATTAAAATCAAGTTCATTGAAGCATGCATTGAAAATGTGGCTGCGCACCGGTCTGTAGTGGTATCTCTGCGTCTTCTGCCCAAAATCTTCAGCTCTTTTCAACAGTACCGCAGTGGCTCTGACAACCATGCTGTGACTATGTGGGCAGAAAAAGAACTGAATATGATGTCTCATTTTTTTAGTGATCTTATCCATTATACTGAGAGCCGAAAATGTGATCTACAGAAAAGTACATCCCTCTACAGTCACAAGGAACAAATCAAGGTGAGGCTTTTGTTTTTAACTGGTGTGTTCAGTGCTCCTGGATCACCAGATAGTTTCCGTCTAAGTCAAGAACAGGTGGATACTTTGTGGGCTTGTCTTGCTTTAGATCCAGAATGTTCTGATGAATGCTTGAGCTGGTTTCTTAATCAAGCCAAGAGCAAAGAGCATCACCATGCCATGTGTTTGGAAACATTCAAGCACATATTTCTTGAGAAAATGCCTCAGCTTAAACCTGAATCAATGAGTATGATCGGTTTGAATCTTTTCCAACAATTATCACACTTGGCAAGAATAGCAAACGCTTCTATAGATAATCAGTTGTCTGAGGACCAAGTGTGCGGCATGGACCAGCTGTGGCAAATTGCTCTACGGGCTTTGAATACAGACGTCAGTATCACAGCCATCCAGTTCTTGAATAACTATTACATCAATTATGGAAATGGACTGTTGGAAAAAGAAGATGAATTTATTCGTCGATGCATGGACAGTCTTTTAACTGCCTCTCAGAAAGTTGAAGAAAATCCTGACATGAATCTCCTTGTTATTCAAAGAGGTTTGATTTTATTAAAAAATCACTTGGAAGGTTTTCGAAAAAGATATGCTTACCACCTCAGAAACTGGCAAATCGATGGACATGGCATTGTGAGTCACCAATGTAATGTACACGAGAAACAGTCAAGCCCAATTCGAATTCTCTTACAGCCAGCTGGTATCTCAGAAAAAACTCCATTAGATATGTTGTCTACTGATCTCATTGCAGAATTACGGGCTGAAGTTGCTCGGTGGTGGGAAGCTCTCCAGAAACAGCAACAACTTCAACGCCAGCAGTCCTCTAGTAACCATGGTAATTCAATATTGTCTCCTATCCTTGGCGCTATGCTGGGGGATGGGCCAATACGGATGATTACTCTTGGGCAGGAGCTTACTGTAGATAACGACGAGAAAACTTTGAGTGAAATGCAGTTTAAGGACTTGCAACTTGTTTTTGTTTCTGTTGGTGCAAGTAGACCACAGAGAAAGATGGATGGAACGTTGCCATCATCGTGCCTGCCATCTCCTAGTCCTGAACAATTACCTATGATGATACTTTTGCAAGAGCCAAGCTTCGAACGTCTCCTTACTTTGTTGGAACAACTGAGTAACCTGAGCTTCTCAACAGCTGATTTAGAAAGTAAAGAAAGATGGAATTTACAAAGTAAAGGCAAAATATTTTCTCGGCGGGTTTGGGAATTGTTGATGTTATTACCAACAAGTCCTGAAATGTTATATGGTTTCCGAAGTATTATGCCATCAACTCCCTACAAAGAAGAGACTCCACCTGAAGAGCCTATTGACTGGAATCGGCTACTAGATCCACAAAGACCACACCGTTTAATGTATTCTTTACAGATAGTTGAAGCATTATCAAAAAATCCAAAATGTAAGAAGAAATCTATTTCTCGATCTGGAGGAGGAGGAGATGCAGAGAGTGATCAAGTGCTGGAAGGTCTGGAAGTTCCTGAAGAAGTTTGGACCAAGCAGTTCATTTCAAAAGGAGGGCTCAGTCATTTAGTTGATATATTTAAATCAAGTACCTTGCAAGCCAAAGCAGATGAAACTTGGAATCAGTGGAATCAAGAATGCTTGGCTTATTTGCTTCGTCTAATAAGTCAGTTTTCTGTGGAGAGGTCAGATGCTGAAGCAGGCCATGATGACCTCTTTGAAAATTATGAGTTACCCCGTAAGAAAATGAAACGTCAAAAAAGTAATTGTGATAAAATTGTTGTACCTCGTCTCAACCAAACCATTCTGTCAATGCTAAATGTCAATACGGACTTACAGATCATCATGCAAATCTTGTTTGATGCTGCTATACCAATAGAAAACAATTTATGCAATACAGGAACTTGGGGGAGGTCAGAAGTTGTTCATTATGCTTTAAATTTTCTTGTATCTTGGGCATATTCATGTGAAGAACTAAAAGATGCATTTTGTTCATCTCCAAATTTCAATTCTTGGCTGAAAAGGTTAACCCTGGAAGCCCCAGAACCCTGCGTCCGCAAGGAAGTTTGTACTGGACTTTATCAATTATGCTTAGGAAAGACCTCGGAAAACAGAAACGGTTATGCATTTCTGTTACCCATACTATCTAGTATGCTGTCATTTCTACCGGAAGCTCTATTAATAAAACCCCGAGTAAATGATGCCTACCTGCAAGAGGAGAAGAAAGAGACATATGGTCCTGGTTGCCGTGACTATTTCTGGTTGGTATGCAGATTTGTTGATAACATTTCAAAAGAAGATGCAAACACTAAATCTGACAGTCTCGTGAATTTAGATATGTTATGTAAAGAAATTGCTAATCATATAATCTCTCGCTCTTTTTATGAAACCAGGAATGGTTACGAGGAGGATGATGCCCTGATTGGTCTTTTAAATCTTTGTACTGCTATTTTGAAACATGAACCACCTTTCAAAACATCTGAAAATGGTAGAGTATTTCTTGAAGACATTTTTTGGTGTCTCTTTGCGTTGCCATCACCAGTCAACAGAAAGCTGCCCAAGTGTAAAAGTCAAGCATCTCGAGCTGCTGCTTACGACTTGCTTGTAGAAATGGTAAAAGGTAGTGTTGAAAACTATGCTATACTGCATGAAAAAATGATGAAGCAACACAGTAAAGATTCTCATGTACCCTACCCATGGGATTATTGGCCACATGAGGATGGACGATCAAAATGTGGCTATGTAGGTTTGACTAACCTCGGAGCTACTTGCTATATGGCTACATGCATGCAGCATTTGTATATGATTCCACAGGCAAGGCAGTCAGTATTACAAGCAAAGTGCACAGACCAGACAAAGCATGAAGCCACACTGATTGAGCTTCAGAAAATATTTGCTTACCTTCAAGAAAGTGAGAGAAAAGCTTATAACCCCAAGAGCTTCTGCAAGACTTACACCATGGACAAACAACCTCTGAACACAGGAGAACAAAAAGATATGACTGAGTTCTTTACAGATTTAATTACAAAACTTGAAGAAATGTCTTCCGACATGAAAAAGCTGGTGAAAAGTTTATTTGGTGGTGTCCTAACTAATAATGTTGTTTCCCTTGATTGTCCACATGTCAGTCGCACTGTTGAAGAGTTTTATACTGTCCGATGCCAAGTTACAGACATGAAAAATCTATATGATTCGCTTGATGAGGTTACAGTGAAGGATATGCTTGAAGGAGACAATATGTATACTTGCTCAAAATGTCAAAAGAAAGTCCGTGCTGAAAAGCGTGCATGCTTCAGAAAACTTCCCAAGATCCTGTGTTTTAATACAATGCGATACACTTTTAATATGGTGACTATGATGAAAGAAAAGGTAAATACACATTTTTCTTTTCCATTACGCTTGGATATGTCTCAGTACATGGAAGTGAACTTGATGGGACCAGATAAATTACAAGATGATGACGATAAGAATGACACCTTCACGAAAGATGAATCTGACTGCCATGAATATGAACTGATTGGAGTAACCGTACACACGGGAACTGCTGATGGAGGACACTATTATAGTTTCATCAGAGATCGCATTAGTCAGTCTAAGACTGGATTTGATAAGTGGTACCTATTTAATGATGCTGAAGTGAAACCATTTGATCCTAGCCAAATAGCTGCAGAGTGTTTCGGGGGTGAAATGACCAGTAAAACGTATGATTCTGTTACTGACAAATTCATGGATTTTTCTTTTGAGAAGACCAACAGTGCCTATATGTTATTTTATGAACGGTGTTCTCCGAAGAAGAAAGAAGTGCCTAATGAAGAATCTGATGCTGCATCAGAGCCGCCACAGAAATTCAACTTTGATTTGTCAAAGGAGCTTGCTGACTGGATATGGCAAGACAACATGCAGTTTCTACAAGATAAAAATATATTCGAGCACACTTATTTTGGATTCATGCTACAGTTATGTGGTTACATTCAAACGACATTACCTCGAGATGACCCAAGAAAAGTGCCTCTGATGGTTGCACAGCTGAGTGCGTCCTTTGTCTTAGAAACACATATTCATGCCAAAGAAAAACCTACTATGCTTCAGTGGATTGAACTTCTGACAAAGCAGTTTAATTCCTGCCAAGCTGCATGTGAATGGTTTCTGGAGCATATGGCAGAATGTGATTGGTGGCCTCAGCAGATATTAATTAAATGTCCTAACCAAATGGTGCGCCAGATGTTCCAGAGGTTATTAGTTCACGTAATTACACAACTCAAAAATGCCCAGTATGACCTTCTAACCTCAGGGAATCCCAATGATGACCAAACCAAATCCAACAGCCTCAGTGGTCAGACATGTGCTACCAAATTTATCAGACGTATGTTAGCAATTCTTGAGCAAGGTGTCCGACCCCACAGCAAGTATCTAACAGAATATTTCAGTTTTCTTCTAGAATTTGCCAAGATGGGCGATGAAGAATGTTTTTTCCTAATCAATAACAATGCTATATCAGCAATTGTTAATTTCTACATGGGTCAGAAAGCTCAAGAAAATTATGTTGAAATATTGTCAGATGATGATGAAGAAGATGACGTCATTGCAATGCCTGAAGATAAGCACAGACCTCTGGCACTAGATAAAATGATAGCGCTGATTGCACAGCTGGTGGAGAGGTCACGAGGAGAAGACAATCAGTTACGCCTGAGTGAAAAAGATTATAACAGCATCATTGGTGGCAAAGGATTTCCATTCCTTTACAATCAAATTAAAGACCATATTAATGTACGGCAGACGTGCAATTTAATTTTTAGTCTCTGTCGCTGGAATGACTCTTTGGCATTGGCAATTGTTCAGATGCTTTTCAATGCTGTCAAAAAACTGAATGCAGAACAGGCGCAACCATTTTTTAAGTTAATGTCTTTATTAGTTGAATTCATTGGAGGTCCACCAGGAATGCCTCCCTTTTTACAGTATATTCTTCAGCGATTCTGGGAGCTCACAGAATGTTGTCCTCATCAGTGTCTTGAATGGCTCTCGAATTTGGTCACTAGGAATAAAATTGCCAATGCATGGGTACTACAGCAGATGGACAATTGGGTCGAAGGTTATCTTATTGCTCATGGCAATGTACGGGTAAGAAATGCAGCAAGTTTCTTATTGGTTTCCTTAGTTCCCAGCCTAAATTTTCGACAAGCATTCCGCACAGCTAGAAGCATACTGAGTCCACATAAAGAACTACTACTCTCCTCAGATGCACTAGCTGTTCTACATCAAATCTACGAGCATTTGTTATCACTGCTGTCGCGTGCACGTCTCTATGTTGACCCTCAGGTTCACGGCACCAGCAAACTAGTTTGTTACTTTGCTGTTGTCACATACTGTCTGATTTCTAAAAAGGAAAAGTTAATGTTTGGTCGCTATTTTGCTGATTTATGGCAACTATTTCAACCCAAGTTATCAGAACCTCAGATCTCAATGCACCACAACAAACAAGCCATGCTTATGTTCTGGTATCAAGTGTGTCTAGACTGCCCAGAGAATGTAAAACTTATTGTCACCAACACACATGTCTGTAAAAATATTGCTTTTAATTATATCCTCGCTGACCACGATGATCAGGAAGTTGTCATGTTCAATCGTTGTATGTTGCCAGCCTACTATGGCCTGCTGCGCATCTGTTGTCAACAGTCACGTTCTTTCACAAGGCAGCTCGCTCAGCACCAAAATATTCTGTGGGCATTTAAGAACATTTCTCCTTATCCTGCCCAATATACTGCTGCTGTCGAAGAACTCTTCAAAATGATGCGAGTCATGTCAATGAAGCACCAAGACAGTTCTGAAGAAGAATTGAAGGCCATCAATAACTTCAGGCGAACTACTATCCAGATGTACTTGCAGCACTTGGACGCTCGATCTGGCTGGCAAACACTCATCAACAGCTTCAAAATTCTAGTTGATAGTACAGATGACAGACTACTCATTATTTACCAGCAAGGTTTGCAAATGATAACTGAAGCATTCTTTACTCTTCATGTGATGTACCACGAGGCTACAGCATGTCATGTGACTGGCGATATTGTTGATCTCCTTGCCTTGCTATTGCCTGTCCTCAAAGTTGCCAGGCATTACTTGGAACGGAAGAACCCAAGTACTTTACATGTAAAGGAATGCATCTTTAACTGGAATGAAAGAGCAGAGTTTGTTCGCAAGCTTCTTACTCTCTTGAATTCTTATACTCCACCTGAAATCCGTCAGAGTTGTTTTGAAGTCCTCAAAGAAATGGTACTCACTTTCCAAAAGGACATAATCCCTACTATTGTTACAATTCTGCGAGATTCCCACAAAGCATTTCAGGACACCAACCTACCAGTGTCTGTTGGTCCTTATTTCCCACGCAGGGGTCAGAAGACCATCTGCTCTAAATCTAATGTCAGACCACCAAGGCCTCAGTTTCAGATGTTGCTACACTCCAACCAACTGGAAGCTTCCCGAAATGTTGATGATTGTTATGATGCTGCACTGTCTGACTTCTTCAATCAATATCACCTGTTTATTGACTTGCTATGCCGGGTTGCTGTCAATCAACATAACCTTACTAAAGACTTGATCAATCTGAGTGCAATGGTTGCTTATGAAGGGGTACCTCTTCATTCACTTTATTTTGCCAAATTGTGGAATGAAATCTATCATTTAGAGCAGTTTGATAAGAGTTGCATTAAAGTATTGTGCAACAGCTATTATTTCATTGAGTATGTCAATGCAGTTCTATTGGATGAACGCATGTCTCTCAACAGCCCTATAATCTACCAATTTTTCTGCAATTTCTTTCCTAAGGTTCACCAACAAGTCCTCAATGACCAAGGTCAAAGTTTACTTGACAGTCTTGTGGCTTCTATCACCGCTGAAAAATCAGCAACAGAAAATGTAAAAACTGATCAGGAACTTTTTTCTATCTGCCAACGTATTAATGGTGACCTTAGAGCCATGCTTTTAATATTTTCTGTTCAACCTCCAAAACAACTTAGTAGTTTACTAACAGACAGCCTGCAACACATTCACAGAGTGTGTTGTGATTACCAACAACGTCAGAGATCTGAAAATGAAGATTCTTCACTTGCTGCTAGTTCAACCAGTGTTGTTAGCTTATCTACTACGACTACTACTACTACTGCTACTACGAATACTCCTACAATTACTACCACTGCTGCTACTTCTACTGCTACTCCCACTGCAGTATCGGTTGCTACCAACAGCAGTAAGACATCTTCATCATCACCTCTTTCCAGTCCTCTTCCAACTTCATCAGCTGTTACTTCATCTCCCACCACAACTAGTATCAATCCAGGCATTAACATCGACCCTATTACTACTGCTGAGACGTTAACTGAAGTCCCAGTAACAGCCGAAAAGCTTACTCGTTCGGAACACCTAAACAGTTCGGAACCAGACGAGTCTATGGAGACACCTACGAAGCGCCAGCGATTCAGTAACGATCCTGATGAAATGGAAACCGACAACAATGCGGAAGAGGTGTCCCCTGGTTTCCAGATAGCATCCGAAAGCTCTCTTAGTGGAACTGGTGGAATTGGTAGTGGTGCTGGCCAGACTGGTAGTGGTAGGCTGTCTTCAGAAGAAGGCAAAGAGACTGATACAAAATGTGAACAGCACAGCCCTAACAAAGGGACAGCAGCCACAACATCAGGAACAACAACATCGACAACCACAACTACCAGTACCACTTCCACAGCTCTCTCTGGGGCACGGTCCATCCACAGAGAAAAACCCAATTTCTTAGACACTGTTATAAAACATATTGAACATTTGTATGGATTTCTTGGCCTCAAGTAACACACATTTAGCTAGGTTCTTCTCTACTACCACCTTCTCACTTTTTTACTTTGACTTCCTTAACATTTTATTTACATTCTTTAATCCACATATATTACTACCATTCTTCTCTCTCTCTCTCTCTCTCTCTATTTCTCTTTCTCTCTGTTTTTTTCCCCCTTCTACATATCTATCATACTTGAATGTTTTTACTAACTCTCTCTCTTTTTTTATATACACATTTTTTTTTTTTTTTTT
>NC_068984.1:108508076-108512460 GCF_001194135.2 Octopus bimaculoides | reverse complement strand
TTTGATAATTTTGGTAACGTTAAAAAAAAAAAATTTAGCTTTTACTTCAAATAATTTCACTATATTTTGTCATTTTTTAAAAATTCATATATACGTGTGTTTGTGCGTGTGCTTGTGTGTATGTATATGTGTATATATATATATATATATATATATATATATGTATTTGTATAATCTCAAAGTAGGGCAGTGAAGTGGCAAAATTGGTAGAGTGCTGAATTAAATTAAATTTCTTGTATTTAGTTATATACCTTTAGGTTCTGAGTTCGAATCCCACCAAGGTTGACTTTTCATTCTTCTTGCATTGATTCCAGTTTATTCGAGTAAGTCGGTCCCCTCTTCCATAATCTTTGGCTTTGCCACCATTGTTAGAAGTCAATGTTTATCTGTCAGTATATGGCACCTTTATTTTTCAACCTGGAAATAATTTGCACAGCTTCATTAAACGATTAGATAGCAAAAAAAAAAAAAGATGTTAAAGAATTAAGGCTGTTATAGTGAATTTAGTGGAATAGGATGCCTTTTGCAACAAGTATTCATGTTTAAGAAAAAGAGAGAGAAAGAAAGAGAAAGGGAAAAAAAATACCAAAATATTTGAAAAATACCAGTTCTTTTATTTTATTCCATATGTATATTTTTGTTTAATTTTCTTTTCTCTTGTGTTCTTGTTTATTTGTGAAACATTGTGTTCAATGAAAGTATAACTATTGACAAAACAAGAGAAAGATGAAAAATAGAAGACAAAAAAAACACAAAAAAAAGATACCCATACCAAATATAAAAGACAAGAATTGAATACAAAGAAACTGTTTTATTAAAAAAAAAAAATAGAGAGGTAGACATTGTTATGAAGTCTTTCTCCATTTGCTATGTAAGATGAAGAGTGAGAGAAAGAAAGAGTGAACGGAAGAACGAGTGAAAGGATGAGAGAAAGATAAAGAGAGAAATTCTAAATTAATAAATAAACTTTAAAAAAAAAAGATACTTTCCATTAAATAATTACATTGATTTCATGATATTTCATTAAAAAGAAATGTTGAAAATATCAGCTTGCTGTTTTGTTTTATGTTTTTCTTCTCAGGTAACTACTTTGAACAAAATAGATGCATTATTCATATTTTTCTTTATTTAAAATATTGCTTCTGTCTACCACAGCCACTACCATCATCATCATCATAATGATATGCAGCTGCAAAGCAATTATGGACTTTGTCATTCATGTTGATGTTTCTTATTACAGTAACAGTATTTTGCTCAAAGTTTGAATGAGGATTGTAGGACAGGGGTATGTATTTTTCCTGTTATTAGCTATTAATGCCAGCAGCTTGTCATGTGGTCAGTATCGAAGAAAATGTTTTTGTAGTTTCAAGCTTTTATATATTATCTACTAATGTTGTGGAGGCGCAATGGCCCAGTGGTTAGGGCAGCGGACTCGTGGTCATAGGATCGCGGTTTTGATTCCCAGACCGGGTGTTGTGAGTGTTTATTGAGCGAAAACAACTAAAGCTCCACAAGGCTCCAGCAACGGATGGTGGCGAACCCTGCTGTACTCTTCCACCACAACCTTCTCTCACTCTTACTTCCTGTTTCTGTTGTGCCTGTAATTCAATGGGTCAGCCTTGTCATACTGTGTCACGCTGAATATCCCCGAGAACTACGTTAAGGGTACATGTGTCTGTGGAGTGCTCAGCCACTTGCATGTTATTTTCACGAGCAGACTGTTCTGTTGATCGGATCAACTGAAACCTTCGTCGTCGTAAACGACGGAGTGCCAACAACTAATGTCTTGAGCCTTCATGAATGATATGTAAAACACCAACACTAGAGAATTAAATGTGGATATTCAGACTGCTAGATTACCAGACAACCAGTTGAGAGGGGAAATTGTTCATATCCTGTTATCATAGCTCTGTGTAGTATCTGTGGTTCAAACTCTTTGGTGGACTTGGTCATTTGAGAGCTAATTGTAACACAGGCAAGGAACAACCAGTGTTGCTTACAACAACAATGTAAAATCAGCAAGCTACTTTGTTGCTCAGCTCTTCAGTTTAATTCCATCCACCCTGAGAATAGATCAGTCCCCTACTCTCCTACCTTGGGAAACATTTGTTTTGCCTTTATAGCAGTAAACTGCAAAATTTGTAAAGGGACACCCAGTTTTAGGGAACTCTTTCCAGGTTCTGTCTTCACATGCTCTTCTGACTTGAGCTTTTCATTAGCAAGACAATAATTGGACCAGATGTGTTTATTGTAAATACTAGCACTAGTTTTCCACACTGACATCTTGATCCTCCATAAACATCTTATGATGATAATAAACCCTGAACCAATGCACTTTACGGACTGGGTAGGCACACATAAACGGCTGGGTACTGGTTTCTGTCTCCATGATCCAAAGCGGGGCATTTTTAAAAAGATTTTAGCAATTAGCATCAGTATATTTACATATATAGATAATAAAGATGAATTTTGCTTTTCCTACTATCAATATAGTGTCTCTGTTGAGAACTAAGTAACAGGTTTTATAAGTGGGTTTATCAAAGATATCAGTACAAAAACAGTTCTGTGTTTTCTGGCAGGGGATGGACAATTGGAGTTCAAAGGTGTGTAAATAATGATACTATAACTTTCAGGAATGGCCATGTTGTACTGTTAGTAGTATCTACAGTGGTCATGGCATTGCTCGCATTGTACTTTGCCAAGGAGGTGTGGTGAGATCTTTTATTGACAAAACTGAAGTCAAAATGTACATGTTATGGTTAATTCTGATGGTTTAGTGACAGCTCAGAGAATGAACTATTTGCTTTAATGCTGAGTATCATAATGATAATTAGAATTCTAATGTAAACTTTTTCTTGTCAATGTTGCCCCAATGAGATCAATTTTATTGGTGTTTTTTAATATACTCTTTTTTTGTAAAAACTTTAGGCTTTATACACTATGAGATATGATAATGTTTACATCCTACCACTGTTGTAGCAAATTATGTTGAAATTAAATAGTGTAGAATATTCTGTTTATATATATATTATATTGTAAATAGCTAAAATGGTATATGATGTGTATGTATGTTTATATATAGATAGATATACACACACACACACCCACATATAGATATATATTTAAATAAAATTGTATATAATGTGTGTATATACACATGCACACACACATGCATATATATAGACAAAGGGTACTGAAAAGTTCCTAGCTTGAAGAGTATCGCAAAAGGCCTGGTTAGAGGCCCAACCTTCCAAGTTCTTTTACCAGACTTAGAAAACCTGAAGGACCACTGCAATAAGTGTGTAATCTGAGACGGGAACATGCTGTATAAAATCATTATTAACTGATCCCCTGTATTTCTTTTACCCAAATCCAGGAACTTTCTAGCACCCCCTTGTGTACATATACAATGTGTGTGTGTGTGTGTGTGTATATATATATATATAATAATAATATGTGACAGTGGATTTTCATCGATGAGTTCATGAACCTTGGTTCTTTTCCCTAAAACTATATATATACATATATATATATATATAATATGAATACAAGAAGATGGAATGAACGGGCTTTATTCCAAATCACTACAGTTGTTTTGGTGCATCAGAATTAGCCAGTAATTGTTGAAATGTAGTGCACTCACCTAGAGATACTGAGTTTAATCCCAGAGAAAGCACTAAGGTGACTCAGAAGATAACTAAAAAAGGCTGGAGCACACACAGCCAAAACATAATGTACTCTACTATTTTAACTCCAGCTATCTTCCTACAATGAGTATCACTCTCTTACCAACACACTTTACTCATAGAACACATGTCATATTGGGTAGAGACACTGGTATATATCTCTATGGCCCAAATCAAGGTTTGCATATTTTAGCAATTTATTTAGCACCAGTTTATTCACAAGTATAGATAATTTCTTTCTTTGATAATCATAGCATAGAAGCTCTGTTAAGATATAACTAATCTATGTATAGGCTGATTGTTATATTTTTGTTATATATACAACTTATACAAATGTATATAGATATATGTTTGTTTGTGTGTATGCCAACCTTTTCCTTGTAAAAATAATGATATTCCACTGAAAATTATTGAGTGATTCTACAGTTAAATGTTGAACTGTTTCTATATAACTTAACATAAAGACAAACAGTAATACATGTGTGTGTATGTATGTATGGGAAAGGCATTCAACTTTAGAAAGCTTACCAAAGCAGATGTTGAAACACAGCCTTCTAACTAATCAAATTCTGTCTAACCTATGTCAGCATGGAAAACGCATTAATAGATGAAGATGATGGTAGTGATATATATATGTATATGTATATATTCAGATACATCAAAATCCTGATTTCTGATTTAAACAGTTATCTTCATTC
>NC_068984.1:108504325-108508066 GCF_001194135.2 Octopus bimaculoides | reverse complement strand
CTCATCATCATCATCATCATCATCATCATCATTCTTGTTTCAACTCAAGCTGGCCTTACAAATAAGGTCTAACCACATGCAAGTATTGGGTATATATACCTAAGTACTACTCACAAGCAAGCATGATCTACTGGCTTGTATTATGCATTTGCTAATTGCTTTAGATGTTTATGTAGTTGTGGATAGAAAGAGACATCTCAGGGACTTCCCATCCTTGACTTAGCAGAACATTGTGGATGTGACAGCTAGAGAGTGAGAAAAAAACATTAGGCTGGTACTCATGACTGAGTAGACTGGAAGAACATGAAATGAAGTGCATTGCTCAAGGACATACCATGCCACCCTGTCCAGAAATGGAACCCACAACCTTTTGATCATGAACCTAACACTTTAACCATGAGGCCATGTTTCTTCTGCTTGGTTGTAAACAAGTACTACTTAACATTATTATCATCATCATTTAACATCCGTTGTCCATGCTTACATGGGTTAGATGGTTTGACCAAAGCTGGGGAGCTGCACCAGACCCCAGTCTGATTTTGGCATGGTTTCTATGGCTAGATGCCCATCCTAACACCAACCATTTTACAAAGTGTGGTGAGTGCTTTTACGTGGCACTGCATGGGCACTTTTATGTGGCACTACAGGAGCATTTTTATGTGGCATCACTCGGGCACTTTTACATGGCACTGCACTGGTGTTTTTACATGTCATCACATGGGCACTTTTATGTGGTACCGCCATGTGTGCTTTATTCCACCAGCTATTGTTGATACTTGAACCTGTAATCAATGCAAAGACTCCTTTGATGACCTGCAATCATGCCCTAACAAACACACAGCATTTTGGGCATGGAGCTGGACTTAATGGTAATATAAATAAAAGTTTCTGGAGAACATTGAATGCTTAAACTTACAGAAAATGTGTGTTGTAAGTTTAGGAAAGCAGTGACATATTTGCACTCATTCAAGAATGTGAACAAAGTAATTTTCTTAAATATTAGTTGTTAAATACATCCAAATGATAAACATCTTCACATTGTTGGCACAAAGTTTCACATTTGCTAAGAATATTTGAACATATTGGTGCCTGAAACACAGATCTTCGTGTAGAGTTTTCTCCCTCTTTGAAATGAGACTGGGTGTCTGTATTAACTCTTTTGTTACAATATTTCTGTTGAAATCAATTTTGAGAGATAAGTCTTTTATTCTTTTACTTGTTTCAGTCATTTGACTGTGGCCATACTGAAGCACTGCCTTGAAGGGTTTTTAGTTGATCAAATCGACCCCAGGACTTATTTTTGGGGGAAAGCCCAGTACTTATTCTATCGGTCATTTTTGCTGAACCGCTAAGTTATGGGAACATAAACACACCAACACAAGTTGTCAAGTGGTGATGGGGTGGGTGGGGACAAACACTGACACAGAGACACACTCACACACATATATATATATGTGTGTGCGTGTGTGTATATATATATATATATGGCTGGCTTCCTTCAGTTTCTGTCTACTAAATCCACTCATGAGGCTTTGGTTGACCTAAGGCTATAGTAGGAGACACTTGCCCAAGATGCTATGCAGTGGGACTGAACCTGGAACTATGTGTTTGGGAAGCAAGCTTCTTACCACAGCAGCCATACCTGCATCTAATGAAGAATTTAGTACAATAATTTTGTTATTATTAAACTTTTTAATAAGAATCCACCTGAAACTGATCCTAGTTCTACAATACAAACTTCCTGCTTATAGTGATCTAAATTAAAACCTTCCTTCAAAAGTTTTCATGTTAATTTATTTTCCAAGGTCCAGCTTCATAATAGCAAAAATATTTTACTTAATACTTCATTATTTTCAAAACTAATTAAAACAAACACAGTGTATTTCAACAGAAATATTGTAACAAAATGGGTTAACCTGGTGATTGAAACACAAATTAACACGGAATTTTGATGGAAAGTTTTAGTTTATGTCACAGTTAGCAAATGCATAATACAAACCAGTAGGTCATAGTTCCTTGTGAGTAATATTTAGGAATGTATATCCAATATCCGAATATTTACACATGGTTAGACATTATTTATAAGACCAGCTTGAGTTTAATTTGCATCGGTTTAAAACATGGGATTTACATCACAGAACAAGGGATGGTCTAAAGTGGATTGGAATCAAAAGGGTCAAGATATTATTTAATCTCATTGTTTGATTGGATGGTTGGTTACAAAGATTTACCTCAGTAAACAAACTCACCCACATCCTGTTACTGGATGTTGTTGACTGTGAAGATATGCATCTACTCTTGTAAAGCCAGCAGAGAATATCTTAGTTTTGGCTACATTGACTTTCCATTTGGAAGGACTTACAAACTCATCCAGCATGGTCAATTTAGACATCAACATTATCAATGTCTGTTCATTGTATTCTTGTTTGGATATACTTCTCAGTATTCAAGAAAACTAATGGGGATCTCTTGAGCACACAATTGAACAGGAGTGGATTGTCAAGCACCACTCTTACTGCAAACACATAGACTGTCAGCTCTATTTTTACTGGCTGTGGGTAGCTTTGCAAACTGATGTTTTTTAGACGCTAGCTTCACTTTGACACTCAACAGTTAAACGTTGTCAATAAATCCAGTGTCTGCTCCATTTTCACTGACCTTGGGCAGTATTCTAAAACAATGTCTTTCAGACTAGTTTTACTTCTATACTGACTGATGATGTTTTAAGTTGAAAGTGGTCACTAAGTCTTTAAATACATTGACTGTAGGCTACTTGAAGAAACATCTCTGTTCTGAGATTTGTCAGAACAGATCAATAAGTCACAAACTTGATTAGGTATAGAGTTATTTCTAGAATAGTAGAATCAGTTAAGAAGAATAATATCATAGAACTTCACACCAATATTAATCAGCCTATGACTGTTTAACCAACAAGTTAAACAAATGGTCAATTAGTTATGTGGATAGATATTTAACCACTTGACTAATAATAAAGAAGTCATTCTTAACATTCCTGTGTAGCATCCATCTATTTTTATTTTGAGGTCCTATAGTAATATTTAATAGTAATATTGCTAGTCCTCTGCATCTCAGATGACTAAATATCATTATTCATGAACCCTATACACTTCAGTACTCTGGAGCCAAACTGAAATCATAATTACACCAGCCACCAAGCAGACTGTCTGTTTATTAAGTTGAAGCTCTTCAGGAGTTCGACAATACAGATTTCTATCATATTCAAGGATCTTACACTCTAAACAAAAAACTGTTGTTTCACGTTAATCTCCTCATCTGCATTACTTTCAACATCTCATCATCAACATAGCTCAAACCTCTTTATGGCTTTGGTACTGTTTGATTTTCTGTCTTTTTATGTTTTATTCTATGTACTGTGCATGCACTTTGGGTTTTCATTGCTGTCTTTCTTTAGTTGATTATGGATGCTTTCTGACCCCTATTTTACTCTTTTCCAATGAATTGTAGTGCACCTGAACTCTGTATATAATAATCTCAGTTATATATATTACTTATAATTATAAACTGCGGTTTAAACAATAAATTACCTGCCTCTGGATACCTTCTAACGAAGACGGTACCCACACAAGTAATTTCCAGGAGTGCCTTCAGATTTAACTATCCTCTGGTTACTTAGATACTTCAGACTACCCCTGAAATATTGAAGCAATCCTATCACTTACCTATATATATATATATATATATATATATATATATATATAT
>NC_068984.1:108503848-108504267 GCF_001194135.2 Octopus bimaculoides | reverse complement strand
ACACACACACACACACACACACACACACACACACACACACACACACACATATATATCATAAAATGATGATAATAATATGTGTGTGTGTAAAGGTGCGTGGCTTAGTGGTTAGGCTATTCGATTCACGATCATAAGGTTGTGAGTTCAATTCCTGGTGGCATGTTTTGTCCTTGAGCAAGACACTTTATTCCACATTGCTGCAGCCCACTCAGCTGGCAAAAATGAGTAGTACCTGTATTTCAAAGGGCCAACCTAGTAACATTCTGTTTCATACTGAATCTCCATGAGAACTACGTTAAGGGCACATGTATTTGTGGAGTGCTCAGCCACTTGCACATTAATTTTATGAGCAGGCTGTTCCATTGATCGGATCAACTGGAACACTTATCGTAACCAACGGAGTGCCACACACACACACG
>NC_068984.1:108502057-108503071 GCF_001194135.2 Octopus bimaculoides | reverse complement strand
ACACACACACACACATATATATATATATATATATATATATATATATACGTAGAAGCACCCACTACACTCTCTTAGTGGTTGGCGTTAGGAAGGGCATCCAGCTGTAGAAATTCTGCCAAATCAGATTGGAGCCTGGTGTAACCATCTGGTTTCACCAGTCCTCAGTCAAATCGTCCAACCCATGCTAGCATGGAAAGCGGACGTTAAACGATGATGATGATGATATATATATATATATATACATACAGGTCGTCATCAACTTACGACCATAAGTGGTTCTGACGGACTGGTTGTTAGTTGGAATATAGGTGTACATAGCTTTATTTTATATTTTTACAATCTTAAGGTAAATTCTCAGATAAAAGTCACACACAGCATTTTGTATTATACTACAACAGTGTTCTTTGTTCATAGAAAAGTTCCAAAGAATGTAAATGGAAGGAATACACAATGTAGTGCAAGAAACAGTTGCAAAACTTACATAAAAATTCATTGTAGACTGGTGCTCGGCTGTGGATCTTTGATGTCGTTTGTTAGCTGGCATCATCTGTAGATAGGTTAATTTTCAAGAAATTGAACCCATGAGATTTCAACTTGACTACTTATCATTGCTGCCGGGAGCTGGTGTGCCAATTGTCGTAATGTTGATCAGTCATAAGTCAACGACAACCTGTATATGTATTACTAGTAACTTGTAATATTAGTGGCGATTGAAAACATGAACTATGCAGGCACATTGAGTAATATATATATATATATATATATAGTGCTGTAAAGCACCAGCTTCGCTAGAAATAAGAGTCAAATGAACCCCTAAACCACACATAGAGCTCACTAAAACAAGCATGGTGAAATGCAGATGGCGAATAAAAATTACGAGTCTTACCTCCATGAAAGTGCCCCCTGGCGCAAATCCAGAAATCGATTCTAAGTTATCTGCCATCCTTTTTGCGATCTTCGCAGAGGTAAGACCCAAAATTTTTATTTGCCACCTGTCTTTCACCATGCTTGTTT
>NC_068984.1:108499785-108500593 GCF_001194135.2 Octopus bimaculoides | reverse complement strand
TATATATTATCATCATCATCGTTGCATCCATTTTTCCATGTTTTCATTGGTCAGATGGAATTTGTTGACACAGATCTTCTATGGTTGGATGCTCTTCCTGTCATTAACCTTCAAGCAGTTTCCAGACTGATAGTAAATGAGCATCACTGTCATACAAATGATGTTATTCATTTCTAGCCTTCCTTGAAAAATTTATCAGGCTATGGGGAAATATTACCTTGTCTGGAAACAAATGCTCAACTGCTCTACATCTTGTCAGAAAAGGTTAAAAGAAGGGAGAGAAAGCAATCATAAGTCAAGTAAGAAAAGTCAACAATGATAGCAAGAAGTACTTGCACAGTATACAGAATAAAACACAAGATAGATAAATGAGCAGTAAAGGACCATGAAAAAGGAAAGATCGTATGGGTACATTAGAAGTAGTTTTGGCAAAATATGAGAAGCATGAAATGTTTGGAGGATGCAGTGAACAGACAGCTAACAACTGACATGGCTAGTTTATCCCATGCTTCAATAAGGGGAAAAAATTTTGTGTCTGGAGTAATGGTTATATGCTGTTTCTTCATCTTATAAGCATGTCCATGTGTGGAGATACTGAATTAAAAAATGTGGTTAAAGTTGTTGGATAAAGCTGGTGGAGTGGAGGCGCAATGGCCCAGTGGTTAGGGCAGTGGACTCGCAGTCATAGGATTGCGGTTTCGATTCCCAGACCGGACGTTGTGAGTGTTTATTGAGCGAAAACACCTAAAGCTCTACGAGGCTCCGGTAGGGGATGGTGGCAAACCCTGCTGTACTCTTTCACCACAAC
>NC_068984.1:108498183-108499775 GCF_001194135.2 Octopus bimaculoides | reverse complement strand
ACCTAAAGCTCTACGAGGCTCCGGTAGGGGATGGTGGCAAACCCTGCTGTACTCTTTCACCACAACTTTCTCTCACTCTTACTTCCTGTTTCTGTTGTGCCTGTAATTCAAAGGGTCAGCCTTGTCACACTGTGTCACACTGAATATCCCCGAGAACTATGTTAAGGATATACGTGTCTGTGGAGTGCTCCAGCCACTTGCACGTTAATTTCACGAGCAGGCCGTTCCGTTGATCGAATCAACTGGAACCCTCGATGTCGTAAGCGACGGAGTGCCAACAACAAAAGCTGGTGGATAAATATATAGGTTCCTACCAAGTTTGGCAAAATGAGAAGCATGAAATTTTCGAAGGCTGTAGCTAACAAATGACATGGCCAGTTTATCCCATGCTTCAACATTAAAAAAGATGTTTGTGTCTGGAGTAATGGGTACTGTGCTGTTTTTTGATCTTATAATCATGTCCATGTGTAGAGATACTGAATTTAAAAATGTGGTTAAAGTTATTGGATAAATTTGTAGATTTTTACTGTGGCAGCTGCTAGACACTGAAACTTTTGTGTGTTTATGCTCAGTGATGCAGGACATTCAAGATATGGCAAGTGACTGACCAAGGGTTTTTGTCTGGTTGCACATCTTTCGACAGCAACTAGTAGATTGGTACTCTGGACAAGATGGAGGTTCCAGACTGAAGAAGCAGACTGTTAAGTGTGGATGTACCATAGATATATATAGCTTTATATAAATAACTAATGAATGGGACAAAGGTCTTACTGAGTGATGCTAAGACATCTCTGCTCTTTTAGACCACATTGGTTGGACACTTTGACAGAAGTTGGTCAGCTGGAGACTGTCCTGGCTCTATTTGTCTGTTTTGTCATGGTTTCTATGACTGGATGCCCTTCCTAATGTCAACGACTTTACATAGTGTACTGGGTGCTTTTTACATGACACTGGCATGGGTGGTTTTACCACCCAGTACATTGTGTAAAGTGGTTGGCATTAGGAAGAGCATCCAGCTGTAGAAACTACATCGTAATGTATTAATTTCTAAGAAAGTAAACCATGATTAGAGAAAGATTTGGCTGTTATTTCTAGCAAGTCGAGTGACCACATAGATGCCCCCTTGGTTGGCTCATTTCGAATTGGTGGGCAAAGTTGATGGAGAGGTTATAAGACTAATGTCTTAATGTTGAATCAGTTGTCTCATGAGAAAAGTGCAGTTTTTCTATATTTTAAAATTTATTTTGACTCTGGAGATACCATTATAACCATTATATTTTTGGTACTTCATTTCACTCTCATCTGAGCCCTTTAATTCACTTGGCTGCTGTGTTTCTGTATCTTATCTTATTATATCAAATTCTATACCAAAACACTTTGTCAAACCCTTTATCCTGAGAGCTAATCATTAATCTTATCAACTCCACCAATCTGAGAGAGTGTGTTATTGTTACAGAAACCCAGGTACCACCATATTTCCTATATATATATATATATATATGTGTGTGTGTGTGTGTGTATACACATATATGTATATGTGTGTATATATATGTGTGTGTGTGTATGTATGTATATATATATATATATATATA
>NC_068984.1:108497001-108498128 GCF_001194135.2 Octopus bimaculoides | reverse complement strand
ACCTGCTAGAAATAGGAGGTAGGTGTCTCATGTGCCCTTTTGATAGATACAAATTTTAATTCAAAAGCTATCTAAAACTGTTTAATGCCTCCAACCACCGATATCATTGCTGTTATTATTATCAGTTATTTATATTTACCTCGGTTGATAATAACAATAATAATATCTATATAAATATTCACATTTGAATATTTACTCCTTATGTATCTAAGTATATATGTATGTATGTATGTATCTATCTATCTATCTATCTATCTATCTTTCTATATATCTATTTATCTATCTATCTATATATATATAGATACTAGAGAGTCAAAGCAAATGAGACTAAGCAGGCTTAATGTTGAGCAATATAAGATTTATTCCTCCAAATTTAAATGAGAAATTCAAAGGTATGTGGATTCCATGAATGATTTCACAAATGTTCAATATGCGCAATGCCTGAAAGATGGCACACATCAAGTCGACAGTCCAGCACCTCCCAAACATGCTACAGCATGTCTTGGGTAACAGTCTCCAGTGTGGTAGTGATTCTCTGCTCGAGTTCCTCTAAGTTTCCAGGAAGAGGAGGGACATAGACAAGGTCCTTCACATAGCCCCATGTTTGCGCTTTCACTTGTCATCTGCCATCATGGCCTAAACAAGCTGCAGCTTATAGGGTTTCATTAGCAGGCATTTCCTCATGACACATTGGAGGATTTTGGGTTTCCTGACTTGTTCTTCTTATGGACTTCTTGGGGCTTCGCATGAATTTTTGGCAAACCTGCTCAACCATCTCTTCCAATGTTAGTGGTTGTCCAGCCTTCCTCTTTGAATTTTTTGTGCCATGTCCAAATCTGCATTGCCATTGGTAACTTTTTAGAGAACTCTCTCATGCATGCTGCACAGTCTTGTTAGACTGTGTTCGAGCATACTCCAACACACAAAACACCTTTTCTCTTCCAGTGAATGTCATTTCTATACCTGAAAAGATAAACATATCAAACATTAAACATAAAATTTTAACCTGTTTCTACACATGCTGTTAAAATTTGAAGTCATTTGAACAAGAACTCGTAATGTTATTAGGTTGCGAAATGATATCAACATTTTTGAAGTACCCTGTATATATATATATATATATATAT
>NC_068984.1:108494289-108496430 GCF_001194135.2 Octopus bimaculoides | reverse complement strand
TATATATATATATATATATATATATATATATGACAGGCTTCTTTCAGTTTCCATCTACCAAATCCACTCACAAGGCTTTGGTTGCAACTTCATCCAGGTCTGTCCATTTGGTCATCTTCAAAATGAACTGATTGAAGTAAATTCTTGTTAGTGTTTTGTATGTGTGTATATATATGTGTGTGCGTATATTATCGACAACAGTATCTATATACATGTGTATGTGGGTATATGTATTTATGTATGTATGGATATATATGTGTGTGTATATGTATGTGTATATATCTATATGTTTATACATAAGTGTGTATATAAATATGCATAGTTTGTATATGTATGTATGTGTAAGTTTATATATATATATATATATATATATATGTGTGTGTGTGTGTGTTAGTATATGTGTATAACATCTATGCCAGTGGTTCCTAACCTTTTCACAGTGGATCCCAACCCTTTCATTTAAATGAGTTTTCTCACAGACTGCTTTTAATATGCTTATCCTTATGTGTGTGTATATATATATATATATATATATATAACTTTTATAAGTAATATTCTAAAAGAATATATAACTGAACTTATATTGAGTGCTCAATTATTTTGAGCAAATAAATGTGTATATATGTGTTTTTATATTATTAATAAATTAAAAATTTAAAATATAAATATACGAAATATAAATATCAATATGTATAAAAATCTGAATGTAGATAAATATACGTGTGAATATAAATGCGTATAAAAATTTATGCGTAATTAAGCATGAATATTGTATGTAAAGTCTAAAATATAAAATATAAAAGAACCTAAAATTTAAAGAGTTAAATATCTTACGATCGTTTCGCGGATATTACTATAATCACAAAGTGATCCAAAGATCAGCTTATTATCAGTAATTCTGCTCTTCAGAGATGAATTAAGAACCAATGGTATATATATAATATTAAAACATTATAAATATTAAAAAAATTAAAAATAATAATAAAATATATACTGTCCTTTACATACAATATTCATGCTTAATTACGCATAAATTTTTATACGCATTTATATTCACACGTATATTTATCTACATTCAGATTTTTATACATATTGATATTTATATTTCGTATATTTATATTTTAAATTTTAAATTTATTATGTTGCCGCATCATATTGGATGTATGTCTTTCGAAATATTAAATATTGATTTCCTGAGTATATTATTGATAAGTTTATGAATTTATTAATAATATAAAAATATATATATATTTATATATAATTTTAAATTTAGTTCACAGACTCCCAGTACTACTTTTGCAGACCCCAGGTTGGGAACCACTGATCTATGCCTATATATATACATAACCTGAATTCCTTATTATCTCTTCTGATTATTTTGGGTATAAAAATGTAAACAACAGCTGCAGTGGTCATTAACCTCTTTTCTATCTGTACAAAGTGACACACAAAGATGCTTACCTATAGACACAAACATATAAACACACTCATACACTTAAATGACCAATGCATAGGCGATTACTCTATAATTCCTCTCTTATCTTTGAAACAGTCATAATGACCATACAAGCATTTCGTCCTTTCACCAAAGTGTTTGTTGCTGTATGTATGTATCTAAACCACAAACATGTGCGACTGTGTATATGTATATATGTATAATAATAATAATAATAATAATGATAATAATAATAATGGTTTCAAATTTTGCCACAAAGGTAGTAATTTTGGAACCAGTTGATTACATCAACCGCAGTGTTCAACTGTACTTATTTTATCAAACCCGAAAGGATGAAAGGCTAAGTCAACCTTGGCGGAATTTGAACTCAGAATGTAGCAGCAATAATAACAAGAGCACTCAAAGAATGCAAACCTCCACCAACGCAACACCAACGTCCTCTCAACGATTAACTGGAAATGATTTTTAAAATGAGAATATCTGAAATAAAATCCTTCAATGAATATCATGACAGCTTTTGGTTTTCTCTTCTCTTAAATTCCGGTCTTCCTTTAGTAATCCTGTTGTTTTTAATCGATGTATAGAATTATGTATATATGTAAGTAAAGTGTTAAAATGTATGTATAAACTCCTTATATAATAATGAGCGTTGTCTTTTTATATATTGTGTTGTCTTTTTTTATAT
>NC_068984.1:108492326-108493956 GCF_001194135.2 Octopus bimaculoides | reverse complement strand
GTGTCTGTGGAGTGCTCCAGCCACTTGTACGTTAACTTCACGAGCAGGCTGTTCCGTTGATCAGATCAACTGGAACCCTCGACGTCGTAAGCGACGGAGTGCCAACAACAAATATACACACACATATATATTTGTGTGTGTGTGTGTGTATATATATATATATGTAAAATAGAGCCAGAGTGAGAGGTGACGGTAGAGGAGAGAAATGGCAAAGAGAGCATTGTATGAATGAGAAAGGAAGGGGTGATAGATGAATAATGAAGGAAGGAGTGAAAAAGCCAATGAACGGCATTTGAAGTATGAGTATATGTGTGTGTAAAAGAGAGGTATGTTTGCCTGCGTGCGTGTGTGTGTGTACAATGGAAATGAGATGGTGATGTTCAACACTGAAAATGTGTGAGTATATGCATGTATGTGTGTGCATGTACAAGAGAACCATGTAAAGAAAATATGAAAAATAATCCAGAATTCTTGTCCGGTACGGGATCAGTCCCAAAATCTAATCAGTTCATACCAGTCACAAGGCCAAACATCCCTGAAAGTGTCATCTGAATCCATCCAGTGGTTCTTGCGATATCTCGTCCACAGACAAACAAACATGATTGAAAACAATACCTCCACCTTAGCGAAGGTGGAGGTAATAATAATTGATGAAGGAAATGGAATATACTTTTAGCACTATCTTCTATTTCCTTCATCAATTATTATTATCTCAACTAAAACCGCAGAATTCCTGATATAGATCCAGCAGAAATATGCCCCAACCATGGATGATACTAGATAGCCCAAACTGTGAACATACTTTATTCAACGCACAAACTGACATATATCCATTAGTACAAAAAAAATTACATATATATTCATATAATACTAAAAGTCTGTGATTGCTTGTTTGTGTGCTTGTCTGTAATTTCATGCAGCCAAACTGGTGTATTGTGAGAAAATACTCTGTAAGTAAGGTACCCCCAAAATGTGAATACAAACAGAATAAAACAAGTTTCATGTAAATCAGACCATGGATTCCCAAGATATGCAGTGAATCCTAGAGTTATTGCCCTTTACTGTAAACACCTGGATAGTTTTGTTTGCAGACTTGCTTGCATGAATGCTTGCCTGTAATTTAATACAGCCAGACTGGAGCATAATGGGAAAATACTCTGAAAGTAAGGTACCCCTGAAATGGGAATACAAATGGAATAAGACAAGTTTCACATAAACTGGACCATGGGTTCCCTAGATATGTGGGGTTTTTTTGGGTACCTTTATGATTGTCTGCTTGCGGGCTTGTTTGCATGCAGGCTTATCTGTAATTTGATACAGCCAAACCAGTGCATAATGAGAAAATAGTTTGAAAGTGAGGTAGCATTGAAGTGTGAATACAAACAGAATAGAACAAGTTTTGCATAAATTGGACCATGGGTTCCTGATATACGTGTTTTTTCGGGTGGTGGGGTACCTTGAACTATTGGTAACCCAATGGGTCATGGGTAGTCTAGTATATATATATATATATATATATATATATACTTTATTTAAAAGCAGCAGAAATATAACAAAAGACTGTTACTCTGAGTTTCACGTTCCTGTTCATCGGACAGTTTTGTTAGAAAATATATGCTTACTCCGGTAT
>NC_068984.1:108489236-108492069 GCF_001194135.2 Octopus bimaculoides | reverse complement strand
ATCATTTTATATTTTTAATTTTGCACATGCACATTGTTTTTGATTTTGTCAACTGCACAGTATAGTAGGGTCAGTAAGGTACCATCTGTGAGAAAAACAGCGCCATGATGCAATTTGCTCTGTCAGAAATTTGGAAATGACATGCTGTACTGTTTGGTATTTACACCAGAAGCACCAATACAAACATTTCAGAGTGTTTGAGTGTCAGTCTGAGAACATGTACTAAGAGTGATAAAACTCAAACATCCAGTCAATATCATGGTGTTTGGAGTGATCACTAGTGATGGTGATGTTATGCCTCCATTCATCTTCCCACATGGCCTCAGACTCAACACGGAGGCCTACATCAAGTGCGTGGAGGAGGTAGTGCTACCCTGGGTGTCTGCTGGAAGACCCTATGTCTGGCAACAGGACTCTGCACCATGCTACACAAGCAGGCTGTTAGACAATTTCTGTGACCACATCACCCCTAACATTTGGCCACCTAACTCCCTAGACAGCAACTCCCTTTATTATGTGTGGGGAACAGTTGAGTGAGAGACCAACAAAACTCTTTGTAACACCAAAGATAAACTGAAGGCAAGAATTATGGCAGCATTCACCAACTTAAACAAGGAGATTATCCAGAAGAGTTGCAGGAGATTCTGAAGTCATCTTGAGGCCGTGGTTGAAGCCAATGGCAATTTTATTAAATAAATTTTCTCTTTAGTATTTCAAGATATTTTTATGTAATTTTGGTAAATATATCATAGGTGCAGGAGTGGCTGTGTGATAAGAAGCTTACTTCCCAACCACATGGTTCCAGGTTCAGTCTCACTGCATGGCAAGTACCTTCTACTAAAGCTTCGGGTCAACCAAAGCCTTGTGAGTGGATTTGGTAGACAGAAACTGAAAGAAGCCCATCGTGTGTGTGTGTGTGTGCGCGTGTGTGCGTGCGTGTGTGTATGTGTATGTTTGTCCATTCCACCATCGCTTGACAACCGATGCTGGTGTGTTTATGTCCCCATAACTTAGTGGTTCAGCAAAAGAGACCGACAGAATAAGTACTAGGCTCACAAAGAATAAGTCTTGGGGGTTGGTTTGTTTGACAAAAGGTGGTGCTCCAGCATGGCCACGTTCAAATGACTGAAACCAGTAAAAAAAAAAAAATAAAAGCATAAAAGAAAATATCTGTTAAAATGAAATGTCAGTGTTATCTTCATTTTTGCATAATTTAGATGAGAGTTTATTCACTGCACCCTCTACACATATTCTCTATCTCTGTTCTGTGCGTGTGATTACATGTATGAATATTTTTTGCAGGGACACATATCTGTATATGTGTGTGTGTGTGTATGTGCGTGTGTGCGTGCGTGTGTGTGTGTGTGTGTGTGTGTGTGTGTACTCATATATCTCTGCCCTGTCTGTATGACTGTGAGTGTATATCTGCATAATTTTTCTTTTCCTTTATTCCATTTTGATATAAACGTATGCATATATTTGCATACTTTTTTCGACATTTGGACAGATATAAACTATAAACTTTCTCACTCTTAATACCTGTATGTTCTAAAAATGTAATTTTCCCAAATAAAGTACACTTCATATTCAAGGCTCTGATGAAGCTACAGGATGTTACAAGGGACCCAACTAACAGTCTACCAGACCTAATAGGTTCTGGATCATATGTGTATTGAGTCCTACACCAGATTATCAGTCTCACTGTGCCTAAGTGAAATATCAAAAATATATATGACTATATATTTGAACTTCTTAACTGGGTTATAAGAAAGAACTATTTTCATACTAAATACTTTATGTGGTTAGATATTGGACTTTTTTGATATCTCCATAATGATTCTAAATTTAAATTGAGAGTACCTACAGATTTTGGTGAGGCTAAAGTTTGTTTAAAGCTATGTATATGATTTTTAAAAGGATGTAACCTATAAAGACATTATTTATCACAACATGATGTGGGTAGGAGGTGCCAGCAATCTTGGTAAATATGTTTTGTACAAATTTACTCAAGAGTATTTTAACTTTCTTAACAAGTCTTTGACCATAAAACAAATAAGTACAGATCAACAGATGAAATATGGAATGTATGTGGACAAACATAAACCAGAAATAAACTTCAACTTTATAAATCAGGTTGGTTTAAATTGGGTTATGTAATGCAGCTGAAAAGACACCAACCTGATATGTACATATATGTGTATAAAATAATATGAAGATATCAACATCATGTTAATACACACACACACACACACCAGTATCTGCCATGACTGCGATTGTGCTCAACTTCATAGGTCTTCTCATGCATGACATAATGACAAAGGTATCGGTCTTCACCTCCATCAGGCCAAACACTCGAAAGGAACTCAACCACTTTGCCTCCATAATGTCAAACATATATATATATATATATACACAGACACTTATATACATATATATACATATACATATATATATATGTACATATCTACACATATATATATACATATATATATATATACATATAGATTCAAGGCTTGAATATGGTACTTATGCGAAGGCACCCGAATATCGCATCCCAAAAGGATGGGTGATTAAAATCAAACAATAAGCAACACGGATTTCAAAAGTGATTGCAGTACACACGTTTCATGCTACTTCAATTTATTTAAGTAATGTGAGCATTACCTTAAATGCAATATGAAGAGCAATCTTCAGCTGCACGAAAAATGCAGAAAAAAGACATATTACAAATGTGGCAACATATTAAAACCAAGTGGGAGAGAGCATACATAAAATCCAAATGTGAGGAAGAATATATAAGTCCATCTTGACATAGCAGGGTCTATCAGGCTAG
>NC_068984.1:108486022-108487131 GCF_001194135.2 Octopus bimaculoides | reverse complement strand
TACATATGCTAAGTTTGAAATACTTGAGATACCAATGTTTGCTTAATTAATATGTGAATAAATAAAGGCTAATTATAAATTAATAATGAAATAAAAGGAAATAGTGTATAATAATGTAAATAATCAATTAAGGCAGTATACAAAAACAATGAAGTGGTATTAATTTAAAATGCTATGGTAAAGTACATTTAGACTTATTTACACCAATATAAAGGACCCATAGATAAGATGTGAAATGAAAATTTTTATATATATTGGACTAAAATTTTAAAATTAAACTTATATATCTAATATCATTAAAAGGACACATAATAGATAAATTTATTATATAGTCAATATAAAGAATTGATACATAGGATTTACATGGTATATAATGATGGACTCATTAAGGTTTAAGAAACTGATAAAATGGGCGATTGGAATTAACATAGAATATAATGGTGAACTAAACTATTAATAGAGAACATGATAATTATGTACTTATTTAGTTAGATTGCACTATCATAAATTATCAGGAACTGGTATTAACTAACATAGGCTAAGTACAAAATAATAATGGAACAAGGATTAGATTTCTTTAAGTTACCCATAAAATAACAATGATAATGCTACAACAACAATGGAATAACATGAATCCTTTAGGGTCAGTCATCAAATAAAATTTTAAAAGGTTTAAAAACTATTAAAAAATTTCAGACATCCTATTCATTAAAGTTAAGTAAAATACACACTAAACTAACAGCAATAGCAAATGTGATATGGAAAAAATTTAAGTAAAACCATATACCATCAATGGATAAAGTTAGAATTTTAGTTTTCACAGGAAGATTATACATTAAGGTGAGAGATCAAAAATTTGCTCTAAAAATTAAATGGAAGTAATTATGAGGTATAAAATAGTCATGTAGGGTAGAAAAAAACACATCATGGAAAAGAAAAAGAGTATAAATTAGTCAAATCTCTAACATCAAGATGAAGTTAATGTGTGATTTAGTAATCACAATAAATAAGAATTATAGAAAGTATTTAATATGTCAAATATCTAAAAACTAAGCTTGTTTAAAATTTACTTAATTAGCTTATCTCTATAGTAACTACATATATATATA
>NC_068984.1:108483322-108485085 GCF_001194135.2 Octopus bimaculoides | reverse complement strand
GCCACTGCCACTGCCACTGCCACCAGCACCACCACTACCCTCCTTCAACCCTTCATCTTTATCATCGTCACAACCACCACCACCACCTCTGCTACCACCACCACCTGCTACCACCACCACCTCTGCTACCACCACCACCACTACCACCCTCGTCGTCGTCGTCGTCGTCGTCGTCGTCGTCATCATCATCACCATCATCATCATCATCAATCATGCTAGATCTTCTTTATTCATTGCCCATGGTTCATTGGTTTCTTTTCGCTGCCTTAGAGATGCTCATTCTTTAAACTTGTTTTTTTAGTTTGGAGAAATAAAAACAGCAGATCTTTGGAAATGATCTGTTTTCTTTGAACCTTAACAGTCACCTTACCCATAACTCTATGGTGTCTGTGAGCCCTAACTTCTATGTTATCCTTAACTCTCCTTCTGTGACAAGGAACTCTAATTTCTATTTACATTTAAAATATAAACAGCTCTAGTATAATAGATATTATTAGCTACATATACGTAATATATATGCTTTGTGTATTCTCTGGTGGCTGCAATAGCTTGGCAGAGTGTATACACTCTCTATGCGCTGAGTGTATACACTCTCTAAGCGCTGAGTATATACACTCTCTAAGCGCTGAGTGTAAAACACCTCAGAGTCATGGACAGGTGAGGTAAGTCACCCTTAACTTTCCTTCTATGTTTGTGACTCTAACTGCTATGTTATTCCAAATTCTGCATCTGTTTCTATGAATCCTGACTGCTTTATTGCAGTACTTACATGGAATAAATATATTTTGTGGCGCTCTCAGTAATTCTTATACAATTTTCATTACAGGACAACTGGTGGTGTACATCCCCACTCAGATGGGGTTACTGTGACAGCACCTACTTTAATGTGGATCCAGGTAATTATAAACAAACATTTGATCCTGATCACCACCCATTTTCTTTTCTAAAATGTGAATAACCATGTAACACTCTACAGCAAGAGCTTCAAAGATTAAGTGCAATTTGTGCAAATTGCACTTTATAGTTGAAGCTCTGATGAAGCTATAGGGTGATACTCAAGCATTCAACTATGAGTGCATTCCATCTTATAGCAGAAACAGCTGTAAGCTAATGAAGTTCATGACATAATTTTTTTAGTCCTTTGTCATTCTAATTTCCTATATTTATATATTTGTGTTTTTGTGGTAAGATGCAAAGTGTTCCTGACGCATCTATGTTAGATGTTTGTAGAGTCTGACAAATACAATTGATTAATGTCAACTGCATGAAGCATTTAGGTATGAGGAAATAATCTAGTTTATCAATACACACACATGTATGTGCGTGCATGCACGCACACGCACATATACACACTGCATGTGTTTCAGAAGATGTGAAAAACATCAGTTACATGAGCTTACTGCCCAGTTATGCAACAAATGGATCTAGCCCGCTTCATCAGTGTTACTGGTAATATATTTCGTGTTGTTGGCACTCCGTTGCTTACAACGTCGAGGGTTCCAGTTGATCCGATCAACAGAACAGCCTGCTCATGAAATTAATGTGCAAGTGGCTGAGCACTCCACAGACACGTGTACCCTTAACGTAGTTCTCAGAGATATTCAGTGTGACACAGTGTGACAAGGCTGACCCTTTGAATTACAGGCACAACAGAAACAGGAAGTAAGAGTGAGAGAAAGTTGTGGTGAAAGAGTACAGCAGGGTTCACCACCATCCTCTGCCGGAGCCTCATGGAGCTTTAGGTGTTTTCGCTCAATAAACAC
>NC_068984.1:108479966-108483102 GCF_001194135.2 Octopus bimaculoides | reverse complement strand
ATATATATATATGTATATAAAGGTATGGTAATGCAAACAAGAAAAATAGAACTCAAAATACAGTTGTACGTATGTTTCTATTAATATTTAGCAGAAGCCAGACCTCCAGATGGATAGAAACTGGGTCATGGTTATGAGCAGGATGGCTATTCTTCCCTAGAAACAAGCTAAGAGGGAGCTATATGAAGCATTTGGACAGAAGTAGTGAGCATATAGATCACCTTTATTATTCATCGTTATTGCTTAACTATCATGTTCTGCCATAGTTTATGTTTGATCAAACTGGAACATCTACTGTTTTGCTTGTAGAAGTGATGTGTTCCATTATCTACGTGACATTGTAATTGTTTTTAAAATTTATTCTTGAACAATCCAGGGAAATATTATTAATATCAGTTATATAAATCCATGACTTTTTGATCTGTAACTAGTATGGTAACTGTCAATGCACAAAACTCTTGGTCCTTGAGTGATTCTGTTGTTTCTGCTAAATATTAATAAAAATATATCACCACCACCACCATCACCACCACCACCACCATCACCACCACCACCACCACCAT
This sequence comes from Octopus bimaculoides, assembly GCF_001194135.2. NCBI lineage: Eukaryota > Metazoa > Mollusca > Cephalopoda > Octopoda > Octopodidae > Octopus > Octopus bimaculoides. Next base: position 108,482,539 of record NC_068984.1, on the reverse strand, counting down.
CATCATTATCATCATCATCATCATTTAGTGTCTGCTTTCTATGCTGGCATGTGTTAGACAGTTTGAATGAAACTGGTAAGCTAGAGAGCTGCACCAGGTTCCAATCAGATTTGGCATGGTTTTTATGGCTGGATGCCCTTTTTAATGCCAACCACTCCAAAAGTGTAATGGGTGCTTTTTATGTGCCACTGGCATGGGTGCCAGTTACGTGACAATGGCCATGACTATGATTTCACTTGGCTTGACGAATCTCCTCAAGCTCAGCATATCATCAAAGATCTCGGTCACTTGTCATTGCCACTGTTAGGCCCATCATTTGAAGACCATGCTTCACCACCTTGTCCCATGTCTTCTTTGGTCTACCTCTTCCACAGGTTCCCTCCACATTTAGAGATCAGCACTTTTTTTTCACAGCTATGTATATATATTTATAAACTACATTTGACTTTTAATACAATGGTATCAATTTATATATTTAAAAATGACAAATAATTGATGCAGGAAAATACTGGAATAAATATACAACAACATTTATGTTCCTCTTTCCGAGTACCAACTTCAATACTGACTGTAATCAGCTTTACTTTTTACCCATCTTCCTAGGATTCAACATACTAAGGTCTATTCTATCAATTTTAATCTCTTTATTAAAGATAATATTTTATCTCATCAGGAAAAAGAAAAACCAATCATATTTAGCTGTATATTTTTGTTTTGTATCCTTATTAGGCATTGGACCTTCTTCTAGACAAACTGAAGGCAGATAATTTGGACTTTTCAAAAGTTGCTGCCATATCTGGATCTGGCCAGGTTTGTGATACTCGTTATTGTTTTGCACTTATTAATATTGTTTTTATTCCAGTATTTGAATATTCCAGTACTTGACAAAATAAAGTGTCAGTCAAGTACTGGGGTCTTCTAACAAATAGCTACTACTGGCCTTGTGTTGAAATTAGAAACAAAACAGTTCTTATTGTTTTTACTGTATAAGCACCATTATTATTTTTGTATTATGCTGTAATATGTATGTATTATGTTGTATCATGTATATATTTTATATTAAGCTGTATTATGCTATAGCCATCAGCAAGGACTTATTTTCAAGCACTTAGTACATTTCAGTCCAAAGTGTGTGGGTGGCTCATTTGTGCTGCAGCAGATGATGGGCTTTCTAATTGCTAATAGCCTTAGTTCTTGCTCTAAACAGCCTATTGCAAAAATCACATTGGACTGTAGCTGTTGGTTGGCATTGAGTTGCTCTATCTTTCCTATGTTTCATTATGATATTCTGTTTTCTCCAAAATGGGATATTCCTGCTTTGGTTAAATTACACCAAACAGTACATTGCTTGGCTGTCATTTCCCAGGAACTTTGGTTTGTACCAGTATTCTTCAGAGTTTTCTTCTGTTCTTCTGCTTCTTTCATTATGTTATAATAATCGGACTGGAGCCTGGTGTTGCCATCCGGTTTCACCAGTCCTCAGTCAAATCGTCCAACCCATGCTAGCATGGAAAGCGGACGTTAAACGATGATGATGATGTATGTATTATATATTATAGTTTTATGTTGTAATATGTATTATGTATTATTGCATTATGTATTATGATGTATTAAATGTTAATGTATAATGTACTCTGTCCTTGTAATGATTCTTCCTCAGTTACTCTTGTGACAAAAATGTAGAAATTATTATTATTGGTGCAGGAGTGGCTGTGTGGTAAGTAGCTTGCTTACCAACCACATGGTTCCAGGTTCAGTCCCACTGCATGGCATCTTGGGCAAGTGTCTTCTGCTATAGCCTCGGGCCGACCAAAGCCTTGTGAGTGGATTTGGTAGACGGAAACTGAAAGAAGCCCGTCGTATATATGTATATATATATGTGTGTGTGTGTGTTTGTGTGTCAGTGTTTGTCCCCCTAGCATTGCTTGACAACCGATGCTGGTGTGTTTATGTCCCCGTCACTTAGTGGTTCGGCGAAAGAGACCGAAAGAATAAGTACTGGGCTTACAAAGAATAAGTCCCGGTGTTGATTTGCTTGACTAAAGGCAGTGCTCCAGCATGGACGCAGTCAAATGACTGAAATAAGTCAAAAAGTATAGAATAAAGAGTATTGTTATTATTTAGTCTACACTGGTCTGCAGTATGAGTCATTGAATTAACATTTTTGTCAATGTTCTTGTGTTATGGTCCAAGCCAGACTTCCAGATGGAAGAAACTGGATCAAAGTTATAAGCAGGATGAACAGTCTTCCCCAGAAACAAGCTGTGAGAGAGCTATGTAAAAAGTTGAGGCAGAGGTAGTGTGCACACAGATCACTTTTGTTATTTATAACTACTGTCTAACTACCCTGTTATGCTCTGGTTTATGTCCAATCAGACTGGAACAACTGCTATTTTGCTTGTAGATGAGATGTGTTTTATTATCTGGACAGTTCCTTTAGTACTGAGGAGCACTCTGTTGGTTACGACAATGAGGGTCCCAGCTGATACGATCAACGGAACAGCCTGCTCATGAAATTAACGTGCAAGTGACTGAGCAATCCACAGACATGTGTACCCCTAACGTAGTTCTCA
>NC_068984.1:108475275-108479956 GCF_001194135.2 Octopus bimaculoides | reverse complement strand
ACAAATAACGTGACAAGGCCGGCCCTTTGAAATACAGGTACTACTCATTTTTGCCAGCTGAGTGGACTTTACTACTAACTCCCCATGGACTATGTATACTGTAACTGATGATATAGTCATGTGCTGAGATTGTGGTATCTGCAGAGATTCCTGGTTAGTTTGCAAGGTGTTTCTTTCTAAACATCATAGTTTTGCCCTACATTTGACATTAAGCTGCAGCTTGAGAGCCCAGGAATTTGGAGGAATGTGGAGTTGCCACTTAGTCACCACTACTTCCAAGTCTGCTCCGGCCCAGGGCCCCAATTATGGGTCGAATAGCAGAAGAGCTGTAGCTAAGGCATACAAGACTCAAAGGAGGGCCGGCTCTCTAGATATGCTTCACACAGTAGCATCAGTATGTGAACATGCCTTGATATCGCATGAACCATCCCCACTGCTTAAGGGTTAAATAGGCCCTGTACTTTAGGGGTAAGGTCGAGAGGGCAGGAGAATAGCAGAATAATCTATAAATAAACTGACAGAAAGCAATGAGAAACCACTGCTGGATATTTCCCAGAAAGAATCATGAATTTTCAGACTTTAGTATGGAGGTCCTTTTTTCTGATGCCTGTAAGGCATGACACAGAAAGAGAGACAGAGAGAGAGAGTATTTCTGCAGCTTGTCTCCTTGACAGAGCTATATCCTTGGACCAAGTGTAAACGAAAATTGTCCATCAGGTATCTAGAATGTCAAGTGCTTATATTCCTTTACCAGTTGGGTAATTTGGAAGATTAGTGGAGGGCAAGAGTAGTGTTGCAGTCAAGGAGATTTTGAGTGCTTACTCAATGACCTATTTTGGAGGTCTTTCAATCCAAAGACTACAAACAGCTTCCAAGAATCCCTAGAAGATACTTGTCCAAGGTTTTGTGCAGTGGAATGGAACCCAAAACCATGTGGTTACAAAGCAAGCTTCTTAACCAAATAGCCAAGCCTGCACCAGGCACATCCACTAAATACCTTCATAAATTTTCACCCCTCACCAAAATAGAGTAAGGTATCTTGGCAGAAGACATAATAAAGTACATAACAGAAGATTTAAAATAACAACAATCTATAAATAGTTTAAACAAATACCTTACTTCAATCATTCTATTTCTTTTTAAAAGCAACATGGAAGTGTCTTTTGGAAGAAAGGAGCTGAAAATGGGCTTAAAAGTCTTCATTCCGGTTCTTCCCTCCGTGAACAGTTAAAGGTAAGAAAGGAGATATTTATTATTTTTCAAAGTTAATATATTTCTATATAATAATTGCGGAGATGTACTTGCATAGCAAGTGACCTGATCTGAAATTGTGTGCTGGAACGAAAACAATTGCAGCGTGGAAGGTGTTTATAAACCATTTAAAATAACACACAAAGACCATTAGATTCCCTTCAGCATTTAAATTTAATTTGTCAAAATATTTTCGTCACTTTGAGACCGCGACCTGTTCACTGACAAAATTTTGTGCTGCATCAGAATTAAATTAAATGTAAATGTTGAAGTGAATCTAACGGTTTTTGTGTGTTATTTTAAATGGCTTATAAACACCTTCCACGCTGCAATTGTATATAATAATTATAGTCAATTTAAATTTTGGTTGGTTGATTGGCTAGTTGATTTCTCCAGTCATGCATTACATGATATAGAGAGAAGGAGAAGAGAGTGTAAAAGAGATACAGAGAGCATTAACATAAGAGGTGCAGTATGACTGCACAAGCTAGACTTGGTGGCAAGCCTTACCTCAATGAATTGAGTGTATTGGGAACACATATTATATGAAAGGAATAGTTGTTCTCCAAAGACAAAATACAACAACAGTTAACATGTTTGTAAATTAATGTTTGAATCTGCCAGAAAATATTAAGAGTGAATATGTTTGTCTTTATAGCATTATATATATCTTACTTAATAAGGATATACTGTATTCTATAACCAGGAATCTTAAAAAACCTTAAAGCCACAACACTGCAGTATTTATCTTGGCAAAGCATTTCTTATAGATGTATAATGCTAAAAAGCACAGCAGTGTATCAGTGGCCGATGAAATTTGGTACTGGACATTTTTTGTCTGCTACTGATAAGTGTTTGTGGTTTTTAGCACAATATGTCCTTACAAGATACTTTCTCAAGACAAATACCACAGAGTTGTGCCTTTCTACAGTATATCCATGTTAGTAAGATCTACAGAATGCTATTCTGAACTAATACTGCTTCTGTTGCTAATAACAAATATATGTCATTAGTTTGATTCTTGCTGTTATCCATATACATGACAAATTACACTGCGTAACATGATTTTTGCCTCAGAGGGCAACCGTTGTCTCCTGTTAGCTTACCCCTAGAAGTTTGTAAAATGGTTAATATTTCCTTCAAATTTTGCCTTTGTTACATTTATTCAAACCCCAAAGAATCCCTTTCAACACATGGCTATGATACTCCTGCTCATCATCAGAGATGCTCATATTGTCAGCCACTAAGGGACATGTTCAAGTGGTTAAGGTCAAGCAACTGACAAGCAAATCTACAGTATTGAGCAAAATATTTGCTATAACAATATTTCTGCTTCAGCAGCTCAGCACTGAATCTGTCTGAAATGTAATGGAAAATAGGTCAGTTTGAAAACATTGATGTCCAGGTTACAAAAGCAAAGTCTGAAGGGAATAACAGTAATTTTCTTTGGTTTCTAGATAGAAGCAAATGGAAAATAACATTTACTGATCAAAGACAATAAAATAAAAACTTTGTTACACAATGTTATTATCAGTTTGGCAGAGATCAGTAAGCATCAGCAAATAATTTGTCTACTGATTTCTATAAACAAAAGTAAAATATTCTTGTTTAGATTCACTGATCTAGGGATAGCTTTGACTGAAGAGAAACAACCAAGATAAAGCACTGCAGTGTCACAAAGATCACTTATATCAATTAATCGAGAAGTGTTGTGAACACACATAGATTGTCTCAAAGAAGTTCTTCTCTGAAGGCAAAATACAACAGCGATTAGTATATTCTTGTTTGAATCTGCTGGAACATATGAAGAATGACTGTACATTGATTGTCACTGTTCTCCATGCATATGACATCCCATTATCAATTTGGCAGATATCAGCATGCAGCAGCAAATAATTTGTTTGCTGATTTCTCTAAACAAGAATCTTAAAGATGATTATGAAAATCCTCCTCCTCATCCTCCTCCTGCCACCACATACTAATGTTTCTTTGTCTTTTTTTATAAACAGGATTGCTTTAGTGTTGCTGATAGTCCAATTTGGATGGATGCCAGTACAACTAAACAATGCAAACAGTTAGAAGCTGCTCTTGGTGGTGCTATGGTAAGACATTTCTTTTTTTTTTCAGCTACAGTATGCCTTGTAGCTCAGCAGTTTCATAAGTTTTTATGTATGAAAACCAGTAGATTTTGTTTTGTTTCTACAGCTGGATGCTCTTCCTAACACCAACCACTTTACAGTGTGTGCTGGGTGCTTTTTATGTGGCACCAACACAGGTGCTGCTTACATGGCACCAGCATGGATGCTATTTATGTGGTACCGGCACAAGTGTATTATACATGGTGCCGGCATGGGTACTTATTATATGACACTGGCACATAGCTATTGCTGGCCAATCCTCTTCAGCAGGGGGAGCAGCATTAACACTTCTGCTGTGGAGGACGGATCTTCTTGAGTACAACAAGGCACCAGATATCTCAGTCCTTTGTCATCTCCTTTGTAAGGCTCAGTGTCCTGAGATCATCCTTCAGTACTTCATCTCATGTCTTCTTGGACTGTGTGGTAAGAAGCTTGCTGCCCAACCACATGGTTTTGGGTTCAGTCCCATTGTGTGGCATTTTGGGCAAGTGTCTTCTACTATAGCCTCAAGCCAACCAGAGCCTTATGAGTGGATGTGGTAGAAGTAAACTGAAAGAAACACGCCGTATGCCAGAATGGAAGGTGGACATTAAGCAATGCTCCATCCACTTTGAATGATCTACAAGCTCCATCCACTTTGAATGATCAATTCTCTAAATCTTACTTGCAGTAGATTGGTCTCTATCAAGAGAGACCCTTATCTTTCTGCTACTTAACATCATAAAACTAAATTAAAACTCCTCTTTAAAGTCTCTGCAAACCATTTCTTTTGTTAATTTTTAAAAAATTTTTTACTTTTCCATCATCCAAGCATTTGGCTGAAATCACTGGATCTCGAGCTTATGAACGTTTTACAGGGAATCAAATTGCTAAAATATTTGAGAAGTCCCCCTCATCATATAACAACACTGAGGTATGTATTTGATGACGCTTATCTTCGTTCTCTGTATTATTCAATATAAAAACGTCACCCTTTCAAAGCCTAGCCAGGCTCATGGGCCCAGTTTCCCGGTTTCTATGGCGTATGTGTCCCCCCCCCCAGCTATGGACGGGACGCCAGTCCATCGCAGCGTTACTCAAGAAACAGGAAGAAAGAGTGAGAGAAAGTTGGGGCGAAAGAGTACAACAGGGGTCGCCACCATCCCCTGCCGGAGCCTCGTGGAGCTTAGGTGTTTCGCTCAATAAACACACACCACGCCTGGTCTGGGAATCGAAACCGCAACCCTCCGACCACAAGTCTGCTGCCCTAACCACTGGGCCATTGCGCCTCCACATTATTCAATAAATATATA
>NC_068984.1:108460094-108469799 GCF_001194135.2 Octopus bimaculoides | reverse complement strand
TATATATATATATATATATATATATATATAGCCTAATGGTTAGGGTGTTGCAGTGTTGCAGTCATGATTGCGAGATCGTGGTTTCAATTCCCAGGCCAGCAGTGCATTGTGCTTGAGCAAAACACTTAATTTCACATTGTTCCTATCCACTCCGCAGTAAATGGGAAACCCTGTGATAGACTGGCATTCCATGCAGGCGTAATGCTGGTCTGCCTGCGTAGAAAGTAGGTTGGCATAATTTGAAAGCTACAATAATACCATGAAGCGCATTGTGACCAGTGGTTTATAACAACATCCAACAATCTGGTTGAAACAGTGATTTAATGATTATTCAACTGAGACTATATTCTATATTTTATCTTTTAGTTGTTTCAGTCATTAGATTGTGGCCATGCTGGGGCACTGTTCTTGAAGAATTTTTAGTCAAATGTATTGAACCCCAGTACTTATTTTCTATTAAAGTCTGGTACTTATTCTGTCAGTCTCTTTAGCTGAACTGCTAAGTTACGGGGATGTAAATTCACCAGCACCAGTTGTCAAGCAGTGATGGTGGTGGTGGTGGGACAATCACAGACGCAAAGACACACACACATACATATATCATCATCATTATCATCATCGTTTAACGTCCGCTTTCCATGCTAGTATGGGTTGGACGATTTGACTGAGGACTGGCAAGCCAGAAGGCTGCACCAGGCTCCAATCTGATCTGGCAGAGTTTCTACTGCTGGATGCCTCTCCTAACGCTAACCACTCTGAGAGTGTAGTGGGTGCTTTTATATATATATCATTATCATCATCATCATTGCTTAACGTCCACCTTCCATGCTAGCATACAACGTGTTTCTTTCAGTTTTCTTCTACCACATCCACTCATAAGGCTCTGGTTGGCTTGAGGCTGTAGTAGAAGACACTTGCCCAAAATACCACACAATGGGACTGAACCCGAAACCATGTGGTTGGGCAGCAAGCTTCTTACCACACAGCCATGCCTGTGCCATAGTGAAAATTACCCACCACCATCTGACTGCTTTTATTTGGCTAAGAAGAGCAGTTAGTTTTATTGTGTCTGGAGGCAATGGCAAAAAAAGTTGACAGATGGAGAAAATAGAAAGGATTGAGGGTAAATGTCCTCTTTAGCCATCATCAACTTTATTAAATACCACTTAAAGGTACTATGCTCAAATATTTTTGCGGAAAAATCAATAACAATAGTGAGCATTGCCAGATAAATGGGTCTACTAATCTGCACATCCTAGATAGCTGGGAAAGGGAACTCAACCATATTAGTAAATCCAGGATCTGTTGATTCCCTGACTGGATGCTAGTGGCTGTTCTAGGATGTTTCACATAATTTTTGTGTAGTACTTTTGTTGTTTTTTTTCATGCATGTTTTCTTATATTCTGCATAAGATTTAGTAAAAGCCCTACTGCTTTTGTATTCATCCTTGTAATGCACCATCAATATTGTAGTAGTAGTAGTAGTAGTAGTAGTAGTAGTAGTAGCAGCAGCAGCAGCAGCAGTGGTTGTGCTAGTAGTGTTGGTGGTAGTAGTGTTGGTGATAGTTGTGGAGATAGTAGTAGTAGTAGTAGTAGTAGTAGTAGCAGCAGTGGTAGTGCTAGTAGTGTTGGGGGTAGTAGTGTTGGTGATGGTGGTGGAGATAGTAGTAGTAGTAGTAGTAATAGTAGTAGTAGTAGTAGTAGTAGTAGCAGCAGCAGCAGTGGCAGTGCTAGTAGTGTTGGTGGTAGTAGTGCTGGTGATGGTGGTGGAGATAGTAATAGTAGTAGTAGCAGCAGCAGCAGTAGTGTTGGTGGTGGTGGTGATAGTAGTGTTAGTAGTTATATAAGTAGTAGTAGTAGTAAAGGTTGTAAGGATGACAGTGGAGGTTATTGTTATAATGACAGTAGTAATGATTAGAGAGTTACTAATACTACTAAAGTTAGCAGCAGCAGTACCAGTAGTAGTAGTAGTAGTAGTAGTAGTAGTCCAGAGTTGGTGAGTGGTAGACAAGAGTTATAAAACTAATGATATTAATATGTTGTGTGAAGGTTTATGAGAAGCTCAAACATCTACTTTTATTCTATTTTACCAGAGAATATCTTTGGTCAGCAGTTTTGGTGCTTCATTATTCCTTGGAAAATATGCCCCAATTGATTTCAGCGATGGTTCTGGAATGAATCTTCTGGATATTAACAAAAAGGAATGGTCAAAGGATTGCTTAAATGTACGTTTCTATTTTGATCTTCAAATTATATTTAAAAATATATTATAAAACAACAGATTAAGACTTATTTTCCCAAGAATCATTTTCTCTTTTCTGCATAACTTGTTTTTTTTTCTATCCAGGCTTGTGCTGAGAATTTGGAAACAAAACTCGGACCTTTGGTAAAATCAACTGAAATCCTGGTATGCCTGTTATATATTCTTTTTCCTTTTTAAATTTAGAGTTAATTTTGATTAGCCCCCTGCTTGGTAGCAAGGTGTGAAAGAAAACATCTTGTTTTGTTTATCATCCTTTAAAGCAATGTCTTGCAAATTTTTATTGCTCCACGATTTATTTTTTCAAGCCTAGTACTTACTCTGTAGGTCTGTTTTGCCAAACCAATAAGTTAGGGGGATGTAAACACACCAACACCAGTTGTCAAGTTGTGGTTTGGGACAAGCACAGACACAAACACACTCACACACACACACATATACATACACATATGCGATGGGCTTCTTTCAGTTTCTGTTTACTAAATCCAATCACAAGGCTTTGGTTGACCAGAGGCTATAGGAGAAGACATTTGCCCAAGGTACCATACATTAGGAAAGCAAGCTTCTTACCACATAACTATGCCTAATATAATACTATATTACTTTATATTACATAGTATTTTACATTACATTATAACATATTGCATTATATTACTTTATATTTTACTATTATATTAATAACTAGCTTAAAATCCGCATTCCATACAGACTTTTAAGTTTGCTCTTGTGGAGGGCTAATTGGGTCTGTGGCCCATAACTAAAGAGTGCTAAGCAGCATGACCATAATATGTCTATAATATCTATATGCTCCAGTGGTGTTTGATCAGAGTTTAAGGATGGATGGGAATTAATTCTGTAATGCAATCATTCTATTGTTCCAGTCCCAAGTTGACCAATTTGTCCCAGAGTAAAATTAATTGTCTCGATGTAAAATTAATGAAGTGAATGTCATTTATCATCCCCTTGATGTCTGACATCATCTGACAGATGCCACCAAGATGGCATGAATCAGCCAAGCTTTACCTGCTAGAAATAGCAACCCAATGTTGGATGTTCAAGAACTAAATGAAGGGCAGATTTTCATTTCCAGGATCATCCTGATTCTAAACAGGTATAATATGTCTATGTAGAGCAAATTTAGGCTGAGATACAGGGGTCCCAGATGGACAGACAGAATTCCACTTTTATTATTATAGATTAATATGAGTGAAAATATAAATAAGCTCTTAATGAAGAATACTCACAACTGTTTCATTCTGAGAATTTGTTGTTTCATTCACTTCATTTGTATTAATAAGGAAGGAAGAACTAATTACAGATACTCCAGAACAAAATAAAAACATGTTTCTAAAATATGTATTTTAAAATTTCAAAAAAAATATTGAACTTGCAGGGCAAAATCAGCAAGTATTATGTTGAGAAATATGGCTTTTCTCCAGACTGTGAAGTAATTGCATTTACTGGTGACAATCCTGGTAAGTTAGAAATTATTTTGGTAAAATATTTTTTCCTTACAAACTTCCATTTCAACTGTACAGTAGTGAGAAATCAATGACGTGAAATGACTAAGTGGATTAGGTATTGGACTAACAACCCTGAGGTATCAAGTTCAAATCTACTGTCAGTATTTTGTAAAACTTTTAGAATCAACAATGAAATTCTTTTGAACCATGCTTGACCATCTTGTCTTAACTACACTGACAGGTTGATCACAGCTTTGACACCTTGGATCATAAGTCAACTCAGTCAATGTCAAATAATGCACATTAATTATATGCAATGATTTAAATTCCTTGCTCTACTTTCATAATATTATCCAGCAAATTGCATTGCAAAAGTTGCTTAACTTTTGTGTTTGTTGAGTGTTGTTCCATTAATTTATTGGTTGTACTCCTGTAAATATAAACGATGCAGGTTGATAAAATATATAAAAACTCAAATTTTAGCGTGGTCATTGTCTTTACATGCAACTTGTTTTACATTGTGAATAACTGACTAAGAACATATGACCACTACATTAAAGCATCATGACAATTGAGTTATTCATAATTTTGTTGTTTTCAAGTAGGATTAATAACAAAAAGAAATCAACAGTAAGAAAGTACTCAATAACTTCTCTAAGTTTTTGACTTATAAAACAGTTATTTTTGTTTTAACATCTCACATTAAGTGAACCAGTAAATTTTAATCTGTTATTTGAAGTCAGCTCGTCATTGTTTTTGTTTGATGTCCACCTCAAAATCAAAGTGCATATCAAAGTCAAATATATCAAGCATCACAACTCTAAATATGATTTTATATCATCAGCTTTGAAGAAACCACAGTTGCTTTGATGAACAATAACTACATCAACTTTCCTCAGATGTACATTCCTTACAGATATCGTGCTGAGTGTGTAAGATTGTGTGTGTGAGTGCTTTTACCCAGAACGTCTACTGTCTATGTATATGCATATTTTTAACATAATGGTAATATTTCCATTTCAGCATCATTAGCTGGAATGAGACTTCAGGAAGGGGATATATGTGTAAGTACTCTATGCCTTTTTTTTTACATTTCAGTTTGGAGTTTCTCAGCAATGGCACATGATGTGTGCAGCCTACATAGACTAGCAAAGTTGATATGATAGACATTTGGCTTTAATTTCTGCAGGTTTATACATATAGGGTAAAGTGTAGATAAGAGAGGAGTATTGTGGACTTCATTTTAGGGGATAAAAATTTTGCTAAAGTATTTAGTGTGAGGTTTCGTGGATAAGATGTAGTAGAGTTTAGCAACGTGGGGTTGAATTCCTTGTCCCATTAAAGTGACAGATATCAGGCAATGGATGTTGGTGTTAGAATATTGATGATTAAAGATTTACTAATCAGTTTTGTTACTTTTACAGGGAAAATATGGTCTAGAATGTTTGTTTAGATATGTGAGTAGTAGCTTTTGGCTGGAGAAAACTTCTACCTTTTGTAAGGTCTTTAACTGTTCAGTGTTGAAGTTGTGTCTCGCTTCTAGAGACATTGCCTAGTCTTTGAGATGAATTCTCTGCTTTGTTGTAATGTGGTTGCCACGAGATATCAGAAAATGCAAAGCCTAACATTTATAAAAGTTGTTAATGAATAGAAAGAGTGAAACTGATTTATATATTGATACGGGTGTTTCATTTGGTTATAGCCACTGCTTCTTGTGTTTGTTATTGACTTAAATAACCCATTTCTCATCGCCTTTCATAATTCATTTAAGAAAAGATTTTTTTTTGTTCCTAGTTAGCCAATTGTTGAATTCATTGAAAGCAAAGCTTTATTCTTAGGGAGGAACAATTTATAAGGTATCCAAGACCCTTCTCTATGCACTTTTCCAATTATTTTTCAAAGATGATCTTGAACAGCCAACCAAAGTTTATTAAATTTCTAAGATAAGCCTCTGATACCTTGGCATGGATTCTTTTCAGTTGCCACTTTCACTATGTCCTTATGAAGAACAACTTGTTATCTTGATTTATGTTTATTAGAGATAAAGAATAAAATGTTTTGAATGGTACAACAATGCACTGTAATACAAAAAATGGACTATATACTTGTTGTAATTTAGTTATCTATAGTCTGATGATATTTCGGAATACAATTCCTTCTTCAGATATTCTTAGATGGAGTTGCTGCTATAATCAGTTTTCAAAGCCGTTGAAAACAGATTATAGCAGCGACTCCATCTAAGAATATCTGAAGAAGGAATTGTATTCCGAAATATCATCGGACTATAGATAAGTAAATTACAACAGGTATATAGTCCATTTTTTGTATTATAGTGCATTGTTGTACCATTCAAAACTTTTTATTCTTTACAAACAATACACAATGCTTCAAGCAAACTACAAAACTCTCCTTTATTAGAGATGTTAAAATCTTAACTCCCATTTTAAAACTTGTTAAACCACTTCTGGTATATCCAGATACTCACTTCATCAGAATACACAATGCGTATATTTTTAATTGCATTGTTGCATTTGCAAAAGTCTTAAAGCATGCAATTTTAAATATGATATTACTTGAAGTTCTGATTATCTATGAGTTACCTAAAAACAGAACTAATAAAACGTGTTTTCAAATCCAAAACTTTATTTCAAATAAAGAAGAATGTTGGTCATACTACAACCTTTAAACTGGTAATTAATTAGTAACATGACTTCAAGCTATTTGTTTGAGAATGTGACATTACTTTTCAGGATATTTAATGTAAATATTTATAGATTCAGTACAATCTGGACTCAGATCATGTGATTGATTTTTTTTTCTTTTTTTAGTGTTTAGTCAGAGAAGGAGGGGCAGTACTTATCACCTCTAAGACTATTGAGGGACTGAATACTTGATCAGAATCCATGCAACGTAAGGGACTCTGTTAAAGGAAACCAGAAGGCAAATACAGGTGTTAAATTGGGGGATTAAGTAAGTCTGCCACCTAAGAACAGATTCAGCATCACAGGCTTCCATACATTTTGTATTACCTGGTTTCATTTGCAAGGTTTTGGTCAACCAGATAATATGAAAGAAAATACTTTCCAAAGCCTTATTTAGTAAGATCAAATTTGGGACCACATTATAACAAAGCAAATTTCTTAACCATAGAACCATATCCACATTAAAACTGAAGAAACACTGCAAAGTTGAAACTATGATATTTCTGCTAACAGCCCCACATACTCTCTTCAGAGACTTTTAATATACGAATCATTTTACAGTTGCACATAATTAAAACTTTTGCTGTATTGTATATTACATAATTGTTATCACATAAGCTAATTAATACATAATATTTTACAACTTAGCTTTAGTGTTTATTATTTAATGTTTATTATTTGATGTTTATTATTTGATGTTTATTATTCAATGTTTAATGTTTATTATTTGAAACAGGTAAGTCTTGGGACAAGTGACACATTATTTCTTTGGTTAACTCAGCCCAAGCCTGCTCTCGAGGGCCATATATTCATCAACCCTGTAAACAGTGATTCTTATATGGCTTTACTTTGGTAAGTAAATATTCAGTACCTATTCTTTAATCTGAATTTCTTTTGGCTAGTCTCATACAAACAGACATCTTAAATTCAGAATCATATATATATATATATAGGGAGAATTCACAAAAAAAGATGAAGACAGGTGGTGTAGACAACAGATGTATTAGTTTAATGCTCGGGAAATGAAACAGTCTTTCATGTTTCGAGCCTATGCTCTTCCACAGAAAGGAACACAGAAAGAAACAAGGAGAGAAAATAAAGAATGTGTAGTGGCTAACGATCTATCATGGCGAATGCCAGACAGAGGGATCACACAGGAGAGCTACGAAGAAGGGGAGATCAGATTGGAGCCTGGTGCAGCCATCTGATTCGCCAGTCCTCATTAAATGATGATGATGATGATGTATATATAAGGTATAAGTTAGAGGTGTTAAGCCCTCTAAGGGATAGAAGTATCCAGAAGTACTCCTGGTAATTACCTCTGTAAGTATGGTCCTTGGTATAAGATATATGGCAGCAGGTTATTTGAAAAGGTAAACCGTAGTTTAATGTATATATAGACGATCAGAAAATGGAGGAAAAACAATAAATAGAAGTGTATCTTTGGTGCTAAAAAGCCATTATTTAATTAGTTAAGCAAGGCTTTTTAGCACCAAAGATACACTTCTATTTGTTGTTTTTCCTCCATTTTCTGATCGTCTAAATATATGTATATATATATATATATATATATATATATATATATATATATATATGCAGGAATATAATATAGAAGTACATGAATATATACATGCATATAAATACACATGTATATATATATTCATACATATATGAATATATATGTATACATATATATACATGTATATATATACGTGAATATATATATATATATATATAACGTGAGAGAGTTAGCGGTTGGGGGTACAACCCACTAAGGGATAGTATCTATCCAGTATACTGCTGGGAGGGTACCCAATTATTGCTACGCTAGTGCTATACTAGGTGCAATCAATGGAAGCGGGTAAAAGTGGAGGTTTTACCCAAAATTTGTGTAACAATTAGAATATATAAAATTATAATACAGGGTATCAAGAGATACCACCACGCTGAAAAAATAGCAGTCAAATCCTGACTCTAAAACCACAATAAATGTCCGCATGGCACGAGTAGCGAAGACGAAGACCAAATAAATCAGTAAAATAATAAGATAATTCCAAATCCTGGATTTCTGGCTTTGCATAAATAATAATGCTCTGCCTTCATCAGTGGAATAGGCGGGCTATTTAAGCTAGTCGTGTGCATACGTGCATATATATGTATGTATACGTCCGTATATGTAAGTATACTGTTTATATACATGTATTTGTATTTTTGTACTTGAGTATATTCCACTGATGAAGGCAGAGCATTTATAAGCCGCCCTCTTTCCATATATATATATATATGTATATATATATTTTTGTGGAAAATAATTACATCTCATTTTATTTATTTTATTAACATACCTCTGATTGTGAAAATATTTGTTAGAGTATTGTTGTTATCTGTACCACTATACTGTTACTCTATTCAGACCAAAAGAAAAAAAACCTATTTGACCCATATACCTAGGGTTGTAATTCCTCAACATTAATTCCTCAACACTTTGATAGTAGTAAAATGACCTGATACTACTATGACCAGTGAAACCTTTAGATTCTAGTATATATATACTTAAAAGTATATGTATACATACATATGTATGTATGTATATCTATATATATAAAGATGAGAATGTGTGTGTGTGTGTGTGTGTGTGTGTGTGTGTCTGTCTGTCTGTGTGCCTGTGTGAATCCCTAAAACTTGAGAGCTACACAACCAATTACATTCAAATTTTATGCATGCCTTACTTAGGATCCATATAGCATCATAGGCCCAAAAATTTTTTTTAATTTTTGCCTAGTGTGAGCCCAGAGCAATACAATATCTCCTCCACTATTGCAGTATTACATGTCAAAAGTGAAAGAACAACACCTCTCCATTGTAATGTCAGATATTTTCACTTTAATAGTTTCACTTTAATACTGAAACTATTAAAGTGAAACTATTATTTCATATATACAGGCATACATACATACATACATACATACATACATACATACATACATACATACATACATACATATATACATACTTACATATATACAATATATATTATGTATATATATATATGTGTGTGTATACATCTGCACAAATGTATATATATATAGATGTATATTTAATTATATGTATTTCTTCTATCTTAATGAATAAAAATTCTTCGGATAGAATAAATGGGTTAATAGAAACCAATGTAGCAAAGAACACAAAATAACTTTGGTGTAGTTCCTGTTTTTAAGGCTGGAACTCCTTGAAATTTTTTGGGTATTTGAGTATATTTAAAAATTTATAGATGTATATA
>NC_068984.1:108446516-108459453 GCF_001194135.2 Octopus bimaculoides | reverse complement strand
TATATATGTATATATGTATGTATGTATGTATGTATGTATATATATATATATATATATATATATACATCTGCACAAATGTATATATATAGATGTATATATATACATGTATAAATATATACATGTATATATACACATGTATACATATAGATGTATATGTATACATGTATATGTATACATGTATATGTATACATGTATATATATAGATGTACATGCATATACATAAAGGTACATGTAATATGTATATGTATATATACACATATATACATACATACATATATACACTCATACTCACACACATACACACACACACACACACACACACACACACACACAAACATACATAGGTGCAGGGGTGGCTGTGTAGTAAGAAACTTGGTCCCAAAACACATGGTCCTAGGTTCAGTCCCACTGTGTGGTGACTTGGTATGTGTCTTCTGCCATAGCCTCAAACCAACCAAAGCCTTGTGAGTGGATTTTGTAGACAGAAACTGAAAGAAATCAATCATATATATATGTATGTATATATGTAAGTGTATGTGTGTGTCTTTGTCTCTGTGTTTCTCCCTCATTACTGCTTCACAGCTGCTGTTCGTTTACTTACACCCCCATAACTTACTGGTTTGACAACAAGAAACTGATAGAATAAGTACCAGGCTTATCAAACTAAAAAAAAGCACTAGGCAGTGTCTCATATATATATATATATAAAATACGCACTCACATACATGTATATGTGCATATTCATAGCTATTATATAAAAGTCAATGTCTTTATGCGTGTTCGTGTGTTACTTATACATTCGAAAACTACTGCACCATTAGTGGGGTTAAATAACATTGTAAGATGGTGAAATTTTGGAAATCATTTTTATTTAGTACCAAGTAGTTATGCTGTTATTTTCATTGACACACAGACGTTGAGCTTTATTATAGGGACACATATATTATATTATTTTTATATGTATATTATATATATCTATATATATATATATATATATATATATATATACATACACACAAACAGACATGCAGATACATACACATACACAGGATCCAAGTATAAGAAATTTGTAAGCTTCAAAGTATGTGAGAATAAACCAGTTGGTCTTTGTCATTTCTTTATCCTTCAGCATTCATGTTTGTTTATTCTTACCCTCATTTTAGTATTAGTTGAACATAGTATGTTCTTTACTGTTTTCTTTTTCAGTTTTAAGAATGGATCGCTTACTCGAGAGAAAATCCGTGATGAATTTGCGGGAGCATCTTGGGAAACCTTCACCAAGTCGTTAATGTCTGTGCCATCAGGAAACAATGGAAACATTGGTTTGTAGCAGTAATTTGATATAATTTCTTTTGGATTTTAAAACAATAATTCTTTTTAATTTTGGCACAAGGCCAGCAGTTTTGAGTGGCAAGTTGATTCAATTACATCAACTCCAGTACTTTATTGCTACTTTATTTTATTGATTCGCAAAGGTTTTCAATGATTCCCTCCACCTCATGCCAACAACAACAACAACATTTATATGTCTAGTTCATTGTCTCTTTTTGTTTTATTTTTTTTAATGAAGGAATATATTTTGATGTGATGGAAATTCAGCCTTTACTTTCCGGACGTTTTAGGATAAACAAGGAGGATCAAGATGTAAGTAATATCACCTCTATTTTCCCTTATACTCCATCCATATCATCTCAGTTTTGTTCTATGGCGCTGAAATTTGGATTTTCACCAAAAAGCTTGAAAAACAAATAGACGGCTGCTACACAAGAATGTTAAGAATGGCTTTGAATGTTACATAGAGGGGCTCATTGAATGAACAAACAGTTTTATCAAGATCTACCCAAAGTGGCTGAGAAGAATCACTGGAGAAGAATAAGAATTGCTGGTCTATTGCATCAGGCATCCAGAAGAACCTGTGTCAGCTGATCTTATGGCAGTCAGTTGAGGGAAGAATCGAAGGGGGAAGAAAATGTCTAACCTATGTGGACAACTTGCTTCAGGACAGTGGAATGTCAAATGTTGACAAATTAAGAACAGGGATGCAGGACTGTGATGGATGGTGTGCTCACATGAAATTATCAAAGCATCTGGGAGGACAGCCAAACTCAAAGCTAATCATCTGTTACACTACTCTTTTGCCACCATACTCTTTACTCTTTTACTCTTTTACTTGTTTCAGTCATTTGACTGTGGCCATGCTGGAGCACCACCTTTATTCGAACAAATCGACCCCAGGACTTATTCTTTGTAAGCCTAGTACTTATTCTATATTCTATCGGTCTCTTTTGCCGAACCGCTAAGTTACGGGCATGTAAACACACCACCATCGGCTGTCAAGCGATGTTGGGGGGACAAACACAGACATACAAACACACATACATATATATATATATATATATATATATATATACATATATACGACGGGCTTCTTTCAGTTTCTGTCTACCAAATCCACTCACAAGACTTTTGTTATTGTATTACCTTATATTTACCTTTCCATTCCATTTCTTGTCAATCTGTATCTTTATCCTACACTTTATTCCCATACCCCCATTCTATTTCTTCTCCCTACTCCTCCTTAAGCTGTCTTTTCCCACCCTATTCCTTCTGTTTCATACTTTGTTCCTTTCCTCTATATTTCTCATTTCAACTTACTGCTGCTCTTGTCTCCACCAGTATGAGCCATATTTTAGTTCACTCATCATTTAATTCTAATCACATAGAATTATATATTTATTATTTACAAAACTTGATTGATTTGTGTCTAGGAAACCAAATAACGCAACTATGGTCACACAATCCCCAGTAATTTTTAAAGTCTGTGGTCATCTTTTCATCATAATTAGGAAGCAATTTGGAAGCATAATAGCTGTGATATTCTACTGACCATATAATGATGATAACGACGACAACGATGGTGGTGGTGGTGGTGGTGTTAGTGGTGGTGGTGTTGGTGGTGGTGGTGGTGGTGGTGGTGGTGGTAATGATGATGATGGTGATAATGATAATATGATGATGATTTTCCTACAAAAAACAGATGGGATGTTCATGGTAGGAATGTTTTTGATCATAGGTCTGCTTAAGACAAAAACAGGCAACATTTGGTTATAATCTGGTGGTAACTTCAAAGACTTAAAAAAAAATTTTTTTTTTCACTTTTGATCTGTCTTTTAACCATAGGTACCAAAATTCAACACTGCTGAAGAAGAGGTCCGCGCTGTTATAGAAGGACAGTTCATGTCAAGAAGGGTTCATGCTGAAAATCTTGGCTTTAACATCTGTAAGTCAACTCAGTTCATTCAGCTTATTTGTAAATTGCATTGAACACTCAATTTGTTTTATGGCTGTGTAGTTAAGAAGTTTGTATAGCAACCATGTCATTCTGAGTTCAATCTAACAACACAGCACCTTAGGAAAGTGACTTCTACCATACCTTTATATACATCTCTCTCTCTCTCTCTCTGTATATGCATGTGTGTGTGTTTGTATGTGTGTGTGGTGGGCTGTATGTATTATGTACATAGGTGTGTGTATGTGTGATTGTGTGTGTGTGTGTGCGTGTGTGTGTGTGTGCGTGTATGTGTGTGTGTGTGTGTGTGAACCCATGTCTGCAAGGAAAATGGATGTTAAATGATGATGGTGATGATGATGATGTATGTATGTATGTATATGTGCATGTATACATGTACATATTAAACTTTTAGAAAAATTCTTTGGTCTTTGATACAGTCATAATTTTTGCCAAAAAGATTTTCTTCCTTTATTCTGTAAAAAGGGAATATTTTGAATTTCCTGTTTACACCACAAATGTCTAGATGTTTACTACATGAAACATTCTTAACAGAAGGACCTTTGATTTGTTGTTATTCATGTACCCTAATTCATTAATTTTGCTTCTGTTTGGCCCATACAGTTCTTATTGCACTGAGAAAACATGATGCAGTAAATGAGACTTTTCATTTTGCAATTCATGTTTGCATTAAGCTTAAATTTCTTCCTATTCTTGAATCTTTTGTTTTACCCAGTTCATCAACACACTCATCCTACAACAATGGTTTTTCTCATTTTGTTCATCATCATCATCATCATCATCGTTTAACGTCCGCTTTCCATGCTAGCATGGGTTGGACGATTTGACTAAGGACTGGCAAGCCAGAAGGCTGCACCAGGCTCCAATCTGATCTGGCAGAGTTTCTACAGCTGGATGCCCTTCCTAACGCCAACCACTCCGAGAGTGTAGTGGGTGCTTTTACGTGCCACCGGCACGAGGGCCAGTCACACGGTACTGGCAACGTTATTTCTTCTGATGTGAATTTCACCTTTGTTAAGAGTTTTTTAAGATTTAAAGACTATCTTCAGCTGTTAGTAATTTGTAACTCTTTAATTTCGTTTTTATATTTGGTTTACAAGAATCTTTATGTGAATTCATGTGTTGATGCATATTTTAGTGTGTCTTAGGAGAGCCATTCTCTTTTAGTGCCTTATTAATTTAATAAGACAGAGGTACACACACACACACGCACACACACACACACACACACACACACACACACACACACACACAAACATAAACATGAACACAAACACACACAAACATGCAAACACACAAACATGAACACAAAAGCACAAGGATATGCAGAATACATACATACACACATGCACACATGCATACATATATACATACACATACATACATACATACATACATACATACATACATACATACATACATACATACATATGTGTATGCACATGCATGCGCACAAAAAAAAACAACAAAAGAATGCAGTTCCGATAATGGACAGAGTCAACAACTATTGAAAAGGCTGCAAGACGCAACGAAAATTTTAGTAAAAATAAATAAGTAAATGAGTGGAAATCAGACCAGTGAGTATGTTAAATTAATAAAGCACTAAAAGAGAATGACTCTCTTCAGACACAATAAAACTATAATTATTTTTCTAAAATTTAATGATTGGTATATAATTGGAAGTTATTTTTTGGCTGAATGTAAGATGCTGTGGTCTTTGGGATTGTAGGTGACTGCTTGTGTCTTTTCTTTCATTGTGAG
Source organism: Octopus bimaculoides (assembly GCF_001194135.2). NCBI lineage: Eukaryota > Metazoa > Mollusca > Cephalopoda > Octopoda > Octopodidae > Octopus > Octopus bimaculoides. Next base: position 108,454,382 of record NC_068984.1, on the reverse strand, counting down.
AGTTTCTCCATAGGTTAGGAATCGGGATTTCTTTTGCCTTGATTATATTATGGTTTACTAGGACGTTTGCTTAATGAGGCTGGGGTCCCAGAGACATCATCATGCATAGAGCTGACCAGATCCACCAGAGTTCTCCATTGCTGGTGGTCATGTGCCAGCCCTTTTGCTTCCTTCAAGGTGATGTTGAGCCTCTGGAGATCTTTAATCATGTCCAGCCATCTGGTGTGGGGCTTTCCAGGAGGCCTCTTTCAGCTTGCAGCTGCTTCATTGAATGAGAGTAAAGCCCTGGTAGGATGATCCAGTTGGAGACAGGACATGCAATAGATAGCTATGAGGTGGGGGGTTGTGGACTGATGCATGCGTACATGCAGTTCATTGTTGGAGAAAAACTTTTAGTTTTACCAATTGTCTTTCTCGTCTATTTGAACATATATACCTTACCATATTAAATGGGATATTTCTTTTTATAAGGGATAGGTGACATGATCTCAAGATAAACTATTGGTGTGTGTTCATATCCTTACAGTAGACATCAGTTGTAAAAATCTTATTTTCCTCAATTTCTGAAATGTTCAGAAAAGGAAGTTCCATTTCATTCATTCCTATAAAAAAGATGGAATGGTCACAATTACAATACCTTATATCACAAGTTTGTTTAACCAGAGCTGACTGGCACTAAACCATAACAGCAGATAAATCTAATAACTGAAGAATTGCAATTTCAGCTTAGTTGGTTCTTATTTAGTTCTGTAAACTAAAACTATGCATGATCTCTCTCTGTCATAGGCTAATTTGAAATTCTTCATTTGTTAAACCTTCATATTTTCTTTAGGAATTATATTCATGAAATGATTTTGCAGAAATATATTCTTGTATAAAAATCAGTTAATTCGTAAGTTCTGTGATATGCTGTATAATTTATTATAATTTATTATAATTTATAATAATTTATACCCTTAAAATATAACTAGTTTTTAATTTGACTCAATATTTAATTATTTATGCAGTGCCAAAGAGTAGAGTTCTTGCTACAGGTGGTGCCTCTCAGAACAAGTCTATTTTAAAGGTATGTTGATGCTATTTCTTTTTACTATTTTATCATTTAAACACTTTTGACTGACTTAGTTTTTAAACCCTTTTGACTGACTTAGTTTTTAAACCCTTTTGACTGACTTAGTCTTTAAAATTTCAATGTGTTCCTATTTTAACTCTTTAGCATTTGAATGGACCATATCTGGCCCAAAATACTCTACCTGTTTTATGTTCAAACTAGTTGGATCTAGCCTCTCACACATACTCTTCAATGTCATTCTAAAAATAAACAATCACAATATGAAAACCACAACACTACAAGGTAAAGCATGATTAATTAATAATAATGGGAATAAATATGTTTCATATTTGACAAATTAATCTGATTGTTAAAGGGTTAAATTAAAATCTTCCAACATAGCTTTATCTAAAATCTGTTTCCTTAGATCATATTCCAAACACCTGTTTAATTATGAAAATGTTAGTTATTTTTAAAAATACCATCAAGCTTTTGATTATTTTTTAATATTAATTGAAAATTAGGGCAGTGAGCTGGCAGAATCAATTAGCATGCTGTGCAAAATGCTTAGAGGTATTTCATCCCTCTTTGGGTTCTGAGTTCAAATTCCACTTTGCCGTTCACCCTTTTGGGGTTGATAAAATAAGTACTAGCACTAGGGGTCAATGCAATTGACTTACCTTCCTTCCCTGAAATTTCTGGCCTTCTGTCAAAATTTTAAATCAATATTAATTGAAATACTTTGGCAGTCTGATGCACAAATGCTATACACACATGTGTGTGCGTATGTGTGTGTGCTTGAGTGTGTGTGTGTGTCTATTTGTGCAAATATTTGCAATCTACACTGAACTATAGCTATAGATGCAGATGGTGATGTCATCATTTGTGGCTGGGTTGCTACTGGAGCTGTTTGTTGACATTTCTTGTCAACAAATCACTAACTAGCTCTACAATTTAAAATTTCTAGAGTAAAAAAATAAAATATCCCTTACATGGAAAAACAAGTAAAGATTAATGACAGGAAAAGCATTCAGTCATAAAAATCCTACCTCAAATACACGCCCTCTTTGTCTAAGCCATACTAGCATGGAAAAACAGACATTAAAACACAGGAACAAACTAATGAATATAAACACCACTTTCTTTCAATAATGCTTTACATTGATATAAAGACATAAATGTATATAGAGAAAGAATATAGTAGATATAGACAGCAAATTGGTACAATAATTAGAGGATCAGACTTAATGCTTCTTGGTATTCATTCTGACATTCTGTATTCTGGGTTCAAATTCTGCCAAGGTCAGTCATAGGTGGCAAATTGTTAGAATATTGGACTGATCGTTTTATGGTGCTTGTTCTGACTCACTGCATTCTGAGTTCAAATCCCACCGATATCAACTTTGCTTTTCATCCTTTTGGAGGCAAAAGAAAGTAAAAGGCAATCCAATATGGTGGATTGGCAGTTCTGCATGAATGTTAGACTGGATACCTTATGGTATTTGTTGTGGTTCTTTGCTATTTGAGTTCAAATCTTGCCATAGTCAACTTGGGTGGTAGACTTAATCTAATGCCAAGTTTAACACCACCGTCTGGCATTTGGGTACCTTTAGTGGAATCCACTCTGTTACTAGCATTCAGGTAATATTTTTAGTTTGAGGACACTTTCCTCCCTTCCTCCCACCAGTTACAAGAGGCCCTGTTATGGGCCATAGGCATTCCTTTTTCTCCTAACTGAAAGATAAAAATAAAATAATAATAATTAAAATTAAACCTAGTAAATACCTGGTGAAAAAGTAAATTTGCCAAATTGATAAGGTATTAGGTTATCTTTTCCATTGATAAATTACAAGTTCAAATCCACTGCAGTTGTTTTGTTGTGCTTCTAGACAGATCATCAATATCGTTGTCATCATCATCATCATCATCATCACCATTATCATCATTTAATTTGAGTGCTCCATGATGGTATAGGTTGAATGGTTTGACAGGCTCCAACAAATCTGAAGACTGCATCACGCTCCAACCTCTACTTAGGCATGATTTCTATGGCTGGGTGCCCTTCCTAATGTCAATCACTTTACAGCATTTGTTGGGTGTTTTGTTTGTGGCACCAGCATTAGTGAGGTTGCCATGCAGCCTGCAAGACTAAGATCCTGATCAACTGAGTAGGGCTAGAGTAGAGTGAGAGGTGGCTTTATGTTATGGGATGAGGGATTAAAGTGAGTGCGAAAGGACCAGAACAGTGCCTCAGGCCACCTAGCTGTCAAGAACAGATACCAAATAATCTAAAAATGTTATCTGTGATAGCTCAGCATCTTACTCAAAGTGAAATGTATTTCAAATGTGCTTAATACTGTACAACCCAAAGTTAAGCACTAGCTCTCAAGAACTCCTCAGGGTTTAAGATATAATTTCTATCTGTCTGACTGCCTATATGTGTAGCTGTTTACTTGTGTATTTTACTTTGTTGATCTATCTTCCAGTTATTTCAGCAGCCCCAGAATGATAAAAATAAACAACTATGGCAGGATTTGAACTAAGAAAAGATTTAGAGAAGAAACTAAAAACGCCAAGACAAGCATGTCAAACTGCAGAGTCCCTATGGGTTATATTACTCACATATATGTTGCCATGGAGCCACATATTTTTAAACACACACTTACAACAATGATTTCCATCATATCAGTTCTTTATTATTAAGTAAACATCTTAGAAAACCTCTTATTTGCATATCAATAATCCTATTTTTGTCAATCAAATTATTATTTATAATTTTATTATTAAACATTTTTGGGTTACCCATTTTGAAACCTCTAGCTATATCATTTGTGTTTGAAAAGGGCTACATGTAACCTGCAGGTCACCTGTTTGACTTGCCTGTACTAAGACATCAAATCCAGTACTAAACCAAAGTGCCCAGTACATTCTTTGTGAAAAAATTAGTGTGCTCAGATCAAGCCCCACTGGCTTGCATATGAAAAGCATAATATAATACTCTGATAATGCTTTTTTTTTCCAATAATTTTGACTTTTAGCCAGTCACATGGTCTTAGATTTTAGGGAGGAGTATATATAAATTTACTGATCCCTCAGTATTTAACAGGTACTTTATTTTATCAACTCTGGAAGAACAAAAAAAAAAAATTAAAGCTGATCCTTGGTGAGGTTTGAACTTAGAATTTAAAGACACAACTAAATACTACTGGCATTTTTTTCTGGTGCTCTAACAGTTTACTAATCCACCAGAAGTACTGAAATATATTTTTATCCATTTTGTTATTATATTTCTTTTGAAATATAAAACTTTATTTTAATTAATTTTGAAAGTATTGAAGAATATAGTAAAATAATTTGTAATTTAGTTGATTTTTGAAACATGAAATTAAAGTGGAATTTTAATGTTATTAATTAAAAAAATAATGAAGAATATATTAAAATAATTTGTCGTTATTATACTGATTTCTAGGTGGCAAGCTGGCAGAATCATTAGGAGGCAGGGCAAAATCCTGAGTGGCATTTTGTCCACCTTCATGTTTTGAGTTCACATGCCACCGAGGTTGACTTGGTCTTCCATCTTTTTGGGGTCGATGTAATCGACTGTACCCCTCCCAAAAAATTTCAGGCCTTGTGCTTATAACAGAAAGGAATATTAAACTGATTTCTGGATCATGAATTAACATGAAATATAATTGAAAATTTCAATTTAGATCACTTCAAAAAGTAAGTTTGTACAATAGAACCAGAGGTGGAGACTCAAGCAGGTAGCAGGGTAGTATTAAAAAGGTTAATACAATAATCATTTGTAGTTTTCCAGTTGAATTAATTGTAAAAATCTGGATATTTTTCAGGTTCTGGCAAATATACTGAATGCTCCTGTATATATACAGGATGTTTCCAACTCTGCTAGTCTTGGTGCAGCATATCAAGCAATGAGAGGTAAATTTTGTTTTCTATTCAATTCCACTATTTACAATTATCAGTTTTATATTAAAATCCTCCCCATTATTATCTTCATGTCCATGTTTATATGCTAACATGAGCTGGATAAAAATGTAATACAGAATATTGTATCCCCACTGTTGTAAGATGGTTTGTGAGTAGTCATACACTTGAGCTTCCACAGAAATATAACCATTAACTCTCTACCATTTCTGTTGAAATACACCCATCCTTGTTTCAATGAATTTTGAAAATAAAGGAAAATAACCTAGTGTTTAGAACATAAATTAACATGAAATTTTGAAGCAAGGTTTTAATTTTATGTAACTTTAACCGTTTTCTTACCATATTTCTGTGGAAACGCAATGTTGTTGTTGTTGGCACTCCGTCGCTTACGACATCGAGGGTTCCAGTTGATCCGATCAACGAAACAACCTTATCGTGGAATTAACGTGCAAGTGGCTGAGCACTCCACAGATACGTGCACTCTTAACGTAGTTCTCGGGGATATTCAGCGTGACAAGGCTTACCCTTTGAATTACAGGCACAACAGAAACAGGGAGTAAGAGAAAGTTGTGGTGGAAGAGTACAGCAGGGTTCGCCACCATCCCCTGCCAGAGCATCATGGAGCTTTAGGTGTTTTCGCTCAATAAACACTCACAACGCCCGGTCTGGGAATCGAAACCGCAATCCTATGACCGCGAGTCCGCTGCCCTAACCACTGGGCCATTGCGCCTCCACGTGGAAATGCAATACCCTTGTTTCAATAGGTTTTGAAGCCAATGAAAAATTTAATAAAATAATTTTGTTGTTATTCTGCTATTGTTTGGTGTGTAAATTAACATGAAATTTTGAGGTAAAATTTTAATTTACATCTCTCTTAAAAAGAAAGTTTGTATCATAAAACCAGGAGTGATTTTAGGCATGTTTCTTTAAAGGCAGAAAATTGGTATAATTGTTAGAGCACTGGAAAAAATTCCTTGCGAAATTTGTTCTGACCTTTTGTCGCCCTGCAGTCCATAAAATAAGGTACCAGTCAATTACTAGGGTCACTGGTATCAGCTAACTCCTTTCACTAAAGATTGCTGACCTTGTACCTAAATCAGAAACCATTTATGCTCCCTTTAATGGTTAATGGATTATGTGTACAAGAATATACTTTGATGAAGGCACTGGAATGGCTAATTGTGGGTATGACTGCAGAATTAAGAATTTTCCTTTCCAACTACATTATTTTGAGTTCAATCCCACTATGTGGCACCTGGGGCAAGTGACTTCTACTATACTATTGACTGGGATGACCAAAGCCTTATGAGTGTATTTAAAGAAAGCTCATTGTGTGTATATACTGGGTTGGCCAAAAGTCACCTAACAGTAGATCAAAATTCCATAAATACAGCTGTTTCAGTTTGAACACCTCGCATTTGTTCTGGTCCACCACAGACCAAAAGGTGGCTTTATTGCCAAGTTTTACCTCCGCCACATGGGTTCATCATGATGCTTTCATCCCCTCCCCACTTAGTGAATGTACCTTAGCTCTAACAATGCAACCTTCGTGTTTGATGTCGAAGTATGTTTCCATGTTTTATTAGTTCAAACAGTTGTATTTGCATATCTACAATGGATGAATTAATTGAATTGAAAAACATGTTATATCACATACAAGATAACTTAAAGTTTGCACTACATAAAATAGAAATAATATTTTAGTTAATTATCTGGTATTTGTTCTCAGAGTGTTAATCAATCTTCGTAAAATGTGAGACATGTTTATGCTAAAAAAAAATGACCAAATCTGAGGTTTTGTTAATTTATATTTGATGCTTTTGATCTTTTTATTTCTATTGATTAATTTTGGTCTACTTCTTTTATAATATATATTTTTGATTTTTATTTCCATTAGTTTATTGGGTATTTTTTATGACTTGTGCCTATATGAATTAACATGTGACTCTTTATCAAGGGAATGCAATAAATAGAATGAGTATAAAATAATGTGAAACAAAAGGTGATCCAGCAGTGCTCTCAAAACCCCTCACCTGAAGATGTGTGAGTACATGGCTACTGCAGGATCATATTTATATACAATTTATACAATATGCATAATATGGAAAACTCAGCAACTAACACCTAGAGAAACAATTGTCATAGTTCGTAATTAAATTCTGTTCATTCCATCTTCTTGTATTATAAATTCTGTGTACACTAACAGATTTTCACATGCATATCCAGCAAAAGGAGTATTCCTGCTGTATGATGACATATGGTAACTGATAACCATAGAGGGGCTTTGAAATGCACTTTATAAGGTCATTACCCAGATGATATTAAATTATATATATATACATATATATATCATATTCTATTCCTTATATATATTATATCATATACCTTATGTACATATATTATATATCGTAATGTATTATATACCTTGATATGTATATATTTAATTTCTGAGAGCTAGCTGCACAATCTCTTTTTTTACTTTGGAATCGTGTAATCTTTGTATGACTATCTCTTCTAAAAGGTTCACTTGGCCACACTTGCTTCAATGAGATACTTAACAAAACCTCTAGAATGGTATGTGCTGCTGAACCTGATGATAGCACTGTGGAGGTAAGTTTGAAGTTCTTTTGCAGAATAACACAGATGGTATAATGATAAAATTTTTTGCCTATTTAAAATACTTTAATCATCATCATCATCATCATCATCGTTTAACGTCCGCTTTCCATGCTAGCATGGGTTGGACGATTTGACTGAGGACTGGTGAAACCGGATGGCAACACCAGGCTCCAGTCTGATTTGGCAGAGTTTCTACAGCTGGATGCCCTTCCTAACGCCAACCACTCAGAGAGTGTAGTGGGTGCTTT
>NC_068984.1:108439104-108443425 GCF_001194135.2 Octopus bimaculoides | reverse complement strand
TTCTTTGCCTGTGAGGAACCTTGCAGAACCTCCTCTCCATCTTACTTCCTGGATGCAGCACATATCTACGCATCTCCGTTCAAGCATCTCAACAATTTCACCAGATCTACCTTTCAGCGTACCGACGTTGAGAGTGCCAATCCTAACAGTATGGGTGTTGGGGGTGTGGGCCTGTAGCCTGGGAAGGGGAAAAGCAGTGTCGTGTACCTGAAAAGAAAACTTGCACTTGGAAGAATTCATAAGCAAAAAATATATTCAAGCTCTTGAAAATTAACATCAAACAAATATAATCAACTCACCATAATAAACATTAACTTCATCTCAAGTCCAGTCTTACATACTTTTTGTAGATATTTTATCTCTCTAAATTTTGTCATTGTATGATTTTATTGAAGCAAAAATGACCAAAGAGATATGACATTGAATAACTCACTCTAATTGACTTTATTCAGTATTTTGTTGTGAGTATATTTAACTATATGCACCTTAGTTCAATTAGCTATCAAAAGTAGTAGACAACCATGGAAGGTTACCTCCACTGGACCAATATTGTATTGCAGTCTGTAGGGTGTTTTTCCACTTTATATATTATAATTAAATTATATATTATGCACTTTGTTTTGTTATGTGCATGATCCACCCACCAGTCTGTGGACAAATTTGAACACACAACACATGAACTGGCAGCCCTATAAGTTATCCACTCAATCATCCTTGTCCTATCATTTTGCACTTAATATACAACCATCTCCAAACACTTCTCCCTATAATTCTACACATTGTTATTTCTCTTGTTACTGTCAACTAGTATCTTTATCATTTTCAAGCTTCTTTAATCTTTTAGCATTTAAACTGGCCATATCCAGCCAAAATATTCTACTTGTTTTTTATTCAAACTGATCAGATCCAGTCTCTCACACCTACTCTTCAATGTCATCTAAAAATAAACAATCACATCATCTCAAAGCTGTAAGATAATGCATGATTAATTCAAAACAATGAATAAATAAGCATTACATTCAACAGAGTGATCTAAATGCTTGAGTTAAACAATATTATACATCCAGATATATGACATAAAATGCAGATAATTTCAAATATTTAATCCCTTTTTTTCACCCTATTCAACCAACTTTACACAAAATATAAGTTAATCCTTTTTCCGTTTTCTTTTTAACAGCTATACACAAAACTTTGTGCTCGCTATAAACAACTGGAAGAAAGAGTTTCCCAGAGTTAAGGCAACATAAAAATGATTGGTTGGGTCCAGCAGTATTGCTACAAATACTGCCATTTACTATCAAAATGATTTGCTTTATTTTTCAGTATTAATTCTAATCAAGAAATGTGAATGAATTCACAAAATTTTTATTCACTACGATTCCCTGCAAAAATCCTAAGTGTTAAATCATTATTTTAATCTGACTAAAATTGTGTCAATGCGTGTAATTTACATGTGGCTTTGTGGTTAAGGAGTTTACTTCACAACTACATGACACCAGATTTGATCTGGCATTAGTACAGCACTTTGAGTAAAGGTCTTTTCTTATTATAGCCTCAGGTTGACCAATATCTTGAATGGAACTGGGTACATGAAAACTGTATAGAAGATTAACAGACACACACACACATATGTAAACTATTTTAATATCTATTTTTCCATGCTTGCATAGTTCATTTTCTAAGAGTGATGCTTTTTCCGTTGTCATCCCTTATCTGTTTCCAAGCAAGGTTACATGACACCTTGATTGAACGTTCTTACAGGAGATTGGAAACAAATGACATTGCTTACATTATAGTGACACACTCTTACTCGTTTCAGTCCTTTGACTGTTGCCATGCAGGAGCACCACCTTGAAGGGTTTCAGTCAAACAAATCAACCTCAGGACATTTTTTAAACCTAGTACTTATTCTATCAGTCCTTTTTTGCCAAACCACTAAGTTACAGGGATGTATCTATATAAATATATTTTTAAAATGTGCATAGTTCAGGTTAATATCAGCTCATTCCATTATTACAATACAGTATGTGGTCATGGTTGCTGCTGTCAAAATACATATGAAAATAATTTTTTTTCTGTGTGAAGAATTTCTAATGTCTATCTAACATGTAAATCTTTGTAATTCCTGTTTGCAAATGAAACGTGTGCAATGGAAAATAAATAATACTAAAAGATGTCCACTTTCTTGTTATATATATATATATATATATATATATATATATATATATAGAGAGAGAGAGAGACACACATACAGACATGTAAACAGGTTTCTTTCAGTTTCTGTCCGCTAAATCCACTCAAGGCTTTGGTTGACCTAGGTCTATAATAGAAGACATTTACCAAAGTGAAATAATGAGGTCAGAAACCAAACTACTCAACATGCCAGCAATTATATATATATATATATATATATATATGTGTGTGTATATGTGTGTGTGTGTGTGTTAGTGTCTATGTTGTATCCCCATGCTTCAATAAACACAGATTAGGAAGATAAGCATCAAGCTGAAATAAATAGGCTCCTATGATTCACTGAAAAAATATCAAGAGTACTAGATACTTGGAAAGATTCATTAACATGTAGTAATTTGGTTAATTGTAAGCTGATACTATGTCACCCCTTCCTGTAAATTCTGTAGGAATAACTTTATAAGGAGTGGTAGCCTCCTGAATAGAGTGTAAATATCAATCACAGCTCTGCATGCATGGATAGATTACATAGGAGAATGTTTCTCATTTTATTTTTTTGAATAAATTAGCAAACCTCATTAGCTTTTCATTGTCTTTCTAAATCAATTTAGCCCGAAAGCTTTTTGTTTGGCAAGCCCTACAAACCTATTGAGTCATAGGAAATTTTATGTAATATGAGTCAATAAGAAGTCTCTACATGGTTGCTCAAACTGCTAGAAACAGCAGCCAAATAAATCTTTCTCATCTTAACAACAGGACACTGGATAATGTAATCCAAACAATATTCTTTTATTTGTCATTTGACTGCAGCCATGCTGGAACACTACCTTAAAGGGCCTTTTTAATCTAAGAAATCAACCCTAAGTACTTTATATCAATCGCTTTTGCCAAACCTTTAAGTTACAGAGACAAACATACCACAATTGGTTGTCAAACGATGGTGGGGGAACAAACAAACAAAAACACTTTCAGTTTCTGTTTACCAAATCTAGTCACAAGGATTTGGTCAGCCCAAAGCTATAGTAGAAGACACTTGCTCAAGGTGCCATGCAGTGGGACTGAACCCAGAACCATGTTGTTGGGAAGCAAGCTCCTTATTACACAGTCATGCCTTTGTTGTCATTAGTCTAAAAAAAAAAAAAGTTTATAGTCAGAATGCTTTTAATCATAGTCTGAATCAAGACACATCCAATCAAAACAACAATCATGTAATTTTGTAAAAGTTAGCTTGGCAGAATCCATTTTCTCCATATTATAACCATATGTATTTTTAGCAAATTCCATTGTTGCAAACATTCAGAACAAGTCTTCTGTATGAATATATAGATGTTTTCGATCTAGTTTGGATTCTTTGCCATCAAAGAATCCAAACTGGATCGAAAACATCTATAATGTACTTCTTTCCATCAGAAAAACTTTAAAAGACGGTCAGTGTCATTGCCCTAGTCATTAAAAAGATATTTTAAAAAAAAAACCTTCTAGAATAAAAATATGAACCAATTTGAAAAATGACTGACACAATGCAACAGTATTTAGTCTAATTGTAAAGAAATTTTTGGATTTTTATTAAAAAAGTTTATCTTACAAAGAGACTAAGTGTTTTTTTAAAATATTTTTATATACAGTATCAATATTCTCACACATCAGAACAGACTGGAAAACAATTATTTCTGCTTTTACAAGAATAACTGGGAACACCCAGTTAAGCAGACCTAACAATCATCCCAAATTGAAAAATAAAACAACAAATTGCATTCATTTTGTAAGCAAATCAAGGTTCTCACTCTGATTTTTACAATTTCTTTACATTGAAAAAAAGTTTTTGTCATGCACAGAAATAGGACTTCATACAGCTGTCATTACTAATATCTGCTTAAGCAGAACTGATTGCAAGCAAAACAATTTTATTTGTGTTAGGATTATGCAAAGTCAAATATATAGCCAGTAATATACTGGAGTAAATTTAAGTGTTCCTTCCACCAAAATGTGTGGTCTTGTGCCTTGTATTCACAAGCACAAGCTGTAAAGCAGTTAGTTCTTTGGATAATGAATACCTGAAATTGTAATTTTAAAAGGAAGAAAGTGAAATGGTCAGACTAAATGTCTTATGGAATTTAGTTATGTTTTC
>NC_068984.1:108437253-108439094 GCF_001194135.2 Octopus bimaculoides | reverse complement strand
GAAATTAGCACCAATAATATACTTGGTTTGATTCAATTGTCTGTCTTCCTACCAACTTCATGGCCTAGTGCCAAAGAAATTAGATTTATGGAACAACAAAGTACAGGCCAAGTGTCACATTTATATCCTATGTATTGACTTCTAACACCAGCAAAATCAACTTTACTTCTCATGAGGTGGAGCAGGTATGTGTAACTGGCAACACTTGGTCCTTTGTGACTTTCTTTCATATGGCATGTATATCATGATTAACTCTTTAGTATAGTATATAAACCAGCCATATCTGGCCAAAACATTTTACTTGTTTTATGTTCAAACTGGCCAGATACTGCCTATCACACTTACCCTGAAATGTCATTCTAAAAATATACAATCATATCATCAAAATCTCAAGGCTACAAGATAATAGATGATTAATCCAAAACAATGTGAATAAATAAGCATTGTATTTAACAGAGTAATCTGAATGCTAGAGGGTTAAATAAACAATCTTTTTATTGTTAAAATTTGCGATCAATTTATTTTCCATTGTATTATTAGAATTTTCTTAAAGGATATTTTTATGGTTTGTTCGTTTTAGTATACACAGTATTATACACTGTGTTAAATGAATATTTTAGTGGTAGTGTTGATCAGTTTAGGAAGAGCTATATCTCATAAGGCCTGATACTGAAAAAAAAACATGAGTAGAGAGAGAATATCAGAAGGCTGCTCTGGAAGGAAATGGGAGGGGACTTGGTTAGTGCAGAGAGGAGAATTACAATATGAGTGACTAGAGACAAGTGGGTTTTGATGGTGGTGATAGGTAACTTAATTCTGAGAAACAGAATTAATTGTAGTATCAGCAGCATGAGTAAACACAAGGAAGTTGCATGTCCTTGTCAAAGGTTGAAGTTTAATATTGAATATGTTACCAATCAGTCTGGTTTTCTTTTTTGATGTGGTCTAAGGATGTTTGTAGGTGTAGCTGTTCCCGGTATAGAAGCAGTACTTCATTGTGAGTATCACTTGAGAAATATCATCTTGCATGGAAGAAGGAAATCTAATCTTTGGGATGCAGTTATAACTGTGGCATGAATGTGAAATTGCCAGCAGAGACCAATGATTGTAAGGACTATCTATCATTTATAGCTACTATAAAGAAGTAGGATGAGGGGTTTGCAAGATTTGTTTTACATTGATATATAAGATGGTATATATTGGACAAGTTCACAAATTTAGATTGTGCGCAAGTACTCCATAATGAGCTTCACCAATCACCAAACCTTGTTTGGAGCATTTAACTTAAAAGCCTCTCAAGTTAACCAACTTTATTCTTCAGTGAGAGAAAGAAAAACAGTGTAAAAAAAATATTTAAATATTTATTGAGCTTCTTTTTAAATATATTTTAATAATAAAAATAAAAAAACTGAAGAGAGGAAAAAAAAATCAACAAAAATGTCCTTTTTTTGTTAAATGAGCAGTTTTGACTAAACAGCAACTGAAAGAGTCTCCTTTCTGGATTCTTTTAGCTTTATCTCTTTTCTTTCTTCTCAATGTGTACATTGGCAGTATAACAATATATGGTATAGACTTGTACAATAAACCTCTCAAACTTGAAAAAAAGCTCTTTTCCTCACAATAACCTATCATATGAAAAAAAAAATCAGTGCATTTGTGCATGTACACACAACTATTATATGGAACAGAAGCAGTATTAGATTAAAATAGCCATCCAAGTATCATACTTAATGTAAATACCTTGAGGAAGGCAAATTTACAGGGGTACTCACCTGGAGATAATATCTCTTATGGACGTACTGCTTCAAAACAGCAGTGTCTAGCAAGAACATAAGTGGCAA
>NC_068984.1:108429125-108437086 GCF_001194135.2 Octopus bimaculoides | reverse complement strand
GAAAAAAGAGTTCTGTCGTCAAAATTGCCTGCAAAGTATGTCAGTTACTTCTCGTTTTTTACTCAACCTTCTGTAGCTGGTTAGAAAAACTCGGCGAATCCTACTGAAAGTGTCTGCATCAAATACCGCTCGAGCTGTGTTAGAAAGGTCAAAGGGTTCTAGAAAGAAAAAAAAAAAAAAAAAGAAATGAAAAAAAAAATCAGTGCATTTGTGCATGTACACACAACTATTATATGGAACAGAAGCAGTATTAGATTAAAATAGCCATCCAAGTATCATACTTAATGTAAATACCTTGAGGAAGGCAAATTTACAGGGGTACTCACCTGGAGATAATATCTCTTATGGACGTACTGCTTCAAAACAGCAGTGTCTAGCAAGAACATAAGTGGCAAATGTCTGCAGTAAATGTCTTTCACAATGTATTTACATTAAGGGTGATACACAGAAGGCTATTTTAATCTAATAATACTTCTGTTCATTATAATGGGTTTTTTTCTTCAACCAGAGGACTATTTGTAACACCAGTGAATGTTTATTTTTTATTTATTTTATTTTTATGTTGGCATTGACAAATTTTGTCTATTGATATGGCTGGTTGGATGTACAGGCTGTTAACAATATCCAGCAGTAATACCTAGTTTCCTTTTCTTTGTTACACTTCATGACTGATTTTCCCTGCAGAAATCATTACTCATTAAACAATCGGTTTTATCCCCTTTGTTACCATGTTTCAGCTGAAACACACTGTCTTGGCTTCAATTAACTTTCAGAATAATAAAGAATGCAGGTGGCACGTAAAGTACACCATTTTGAGCGTGGCCGTTGCCAGTACCACCTGACTGGCCTTCGTGCCGGTGGCACGTAAAAGCACCCACTACACTCTTGGAGTGGTTGGCGTTAGGAAGGGCATCCAGCTGTAGAAACTCTGCCAAATCAGATTGGAGCCTGGTGTAGCCATCTGGTTCACCAGTCCTCAGTCAAATCATCCAACCCATGCTGGCATGGAAAGTGGACGTTAAACGATGATGGACATGTTTGGAACACAAATTAACAAGTAATGTTGATGGAAGGTTGTAATGAAATCATTGTAAAACAGGAAGTTTGTATTGTGCAATCAGGGGTGCTTTCAAGTAAGATGGTATCAAAAGGGTTAATTGTAAACAAGCTTCAGAGTCTTAACTGTAAGAAGAAAATTTACCTTCAATACTAAGGTATTTCCATTGTTGAGGTGTGTCAACTTTTAACTTTACTTCCTCCACTGGTAATTTGGTCCCTGTGCGCACAGATATAGCACAGCTTTTGAAACTGTGAGAAGAAATTAAAAAAAAAAAGTCAAATTAAAATCGACATGAAATGAAAAGACTCATTTTTATTATCAAGCTGATCACATCGTTAAAGCTTTGAATAAATGAGTGGGGTTGCATGTTGAATTTTAAATATTTCACAAGTATTACAGTTCATGGAGTCGGTGCTTAATTTTCAGCTTTGAAAGATCTTCCAGACAATTCTTCTTACTTTAAACACCAACCCAATATTTTGAAGGAGGGGCTCAACTGGTACTTATTTTATCGACCCAGAAAGAAATCGTGATGGCACCTGTACCCAGCGTCACCTTCCTGGCACTTGTGCCGGTGGCATGTGTAAAGACATTCGAGTGAGATTGTACCAGTGCCGCTGTACACCATTTTGAGCGTGGCCATTGCCAGTACCACCTGACTGGCCTTCGTGCCGGTGGCACGTAAAAGCACCCACTATACTCTCGGAGTGGTTGGCGTTAGGAAGGGCATCCAGTTGTAGAAACTCTGCCAAATCAGATTGGAGCCTGGTGTTGCCATCCAGTTTCACCAGTCCTCAGTCAAATCGTCCAACCCATGCTAGCATGGAAAGCGGACGTTAAATGATGATGATGATGAGAAAGGATGAATGGCAAAGTCAACATTGGTGGTATTTCAACTCAGAATGTAAAGCCAGAAGAAATGCTACATAGTATTCTGTCTGGGATGCCAACAATTGTGCCAGCTCATCACTTTAGATCTTCCTATAATATCTAGAAATTTTCATCCCATTAACCTTGAAGTCAATTCCCTATGACTCTGAGCTTTGGCATATAAATGAAAATCTTGTCCAGATGCAATAACACTGGGATTGATATGTACTCTGCTAATGAGTCATTATTGCATAAACCTGCTAGAAAACAACCAAATATGTACTTTACTATTAATTTAAAAAACGGAGAGGGGAAAGCATTATTGGTTAATTTAATGTAGCCCTATATATATTTGGAAAACAGAAGTCAACTTTTTTTTTGTTATGGCATAGTCAAAAGTAGGAGGGTGGTGTTTTTGACTTTTACCGGATTTTTGTGATTGGTTGGGGAACACAAAAGTGGAAAATGGGGAAAAAGCAGTGTATTGATATACTGAGCTATTTAACCACAGGTTGGATGCATGGCCCAAATGTTTTCAACAAAGTGGACACTGCAAAGGCGTTCAAGGTCTGGTGGTGGTATTAAACCAGGTGATATATTAGAATGGGAATGTCACATTTGAAACATTCTTTAATCATTGTTACCATATTTCTGTTGAAATATACTGCCTTTCTTTCAAAAAATATTTTGAAGTCTTGTGAGTGGGTTTGGCAGACGGAAACTAACAGAGTATGTGTGTGTGCATATAAGTATGCGTATGTTTGTATCTCTTTGTCTTAACATTGCATAATAGTTGTGAATATGTGTCACTGTCATACAAGCAGTGTCATTCATATACTACATATGTGGAAAATTCTGTCTGTAGGTGTGTTTGTTTGCGGAGTTGTTAGCTAACTCCTACAACATTTTACTGGTTTTGATGAAACTTGACACATGAGTAGAACTCATGTCTGGAAGCTTCATAGTATACTCAGATTGTTGAAAAAAAAATCGATAATTACAAATCAGTGGCCAACTGAAAAAATTAATAGGAGTTTTGAATGAGGATTTCCAGAAGGAAGATATTTTTTTTTGCAATAACTTTTGCATTTCTCCACCAATTCGCTTCAAATTTGAGATACAGGTGGAAAATGTTACGAGGATGACTATTAAGGAAAAATATTTTACTTAGGCTGTAAAGAGAGGACAAAAAAAGCCACATAAAAACGAATTTTTCAATCCTCTGACAATCTCTCTCGCCAACCTCTGACAATCTCTCCCTCTTCCAGCTGACAGTCTTTTGTACATTTTCAGTGGAAAATACACCTTCTGTGGCAGTTATAACAAAATTGTTTCTTTTATATCAGAGTAATCAGGCATTTAAATAGTTACTGAGAACATCTTTACCCCCGGGAATTACTGGGTTTACCAGTTAGTTTCTAATATTCTGAAAACCTGTCAAGCCATAGGGAAATATTACCTTGCTTGGACACAGGTGAGGGATGGCAACAGGAAAGGCATCCAAGCATAGTAAATCTGCCTCAACAATTCTGTCTAACTCATGTAAGCATTGAAAAGACAATGATCGGTTTAGAACTGATTAAAGACAAGTCTTTCAGAATAAGGGGCTGAGGTCAGAACTAATCATGCAAATTTTCCCACCACTTTATGTAGAACACCTCACTAATTACATCTTCAAGCTTAAAGAACAGAAAAACAAAGATTATGTGATATTGTCTTTCTCCAAAAATGTGTAACCAAAGTGAACTATTTACAACAAAAATACAAGCCAATTCATTTGATGATTAAAATGTTAGCTTACTCAAAGTCAAGAGCATAATATTTGAGGAATCCAATGTAAAGGTCACCCAAACTGTCGGTATTTTGAGACTCGTACAAAGGCAGCTCTTCATCTAGACGTAGTGAGCTGATGTCGTTTTTGATGCTGAACACATCCTGCAATATGAAACAATAGAAAGAATTATCTAGAGTAAAAAAATTGCACACACATTCACATACACTCATACACCATAGACACACACTGAAAAGAACGCATCTGTCATTGTTAAATAAACAAAGCTTTCACTTTTTGCCTGTCCAGAGCATCTTCACTAGTTTGCTCTCCTTGTTTCATACAGTCTGAGTAATACAAATCTTTCCTTTCATAAATCCAAATTTACTCTGGTGGTTGACAAAAATTTGGAATGTGTGTGGACACTAGGGAAATTGTTCCCTGTAAACAACTGTGCTACACAGGACAGGCAAAGGGTTAAAACTTATAACAACAATGTAACAATGTTCTACAATCCAGTGACCAATGGCAGTGAATTCTTACATTGCATTTACAGCAAATCAGTAGAAGTAAAACCTACCTACCTCTTAATTACATACACTGCACTATTTTACTTGATTATTAAAAGAAAACACCTGTCAATTAAACAATGCTCCCACATCACATAGTGGCAAGTTATACCTTTTTTATTTTCACAGCTTCCTGGACAGGGCTAGTGAGCGATAAGCATCTACTAGTGAATATCTTCTGGCAAGTACTGTGACCACCTATTAATTTGATCAACTTAGAATTTCTCAAAGCAACAGCAACATATATCAGGTTTAATTATTATAACACAGACACAAGTAGACAAATAAGATAGTAGCACTCAACATGGAGTAGTAAGTATTTAATAACATGTTGACTCAGCTCCACAAAGTTTCATATGCACACGGGATGCATTATTGCCAATATAGCTTTGAGTTTTACACACTATAAGCCCTAGTTTTGATTTCAATTTTCTACAAGCATTGACATTTATATTATCATGTTGCTTTCGGGTGTTGTATTTTAACATTTAAATTTATCCTTTGGATGGACATTAAATTTAAACATTTATATGTAATACAGCAGATTTATAAGCAGATATTTACAATAGAAAGTAAACATCAAATGGGGCATTCACAATTCAGATGTTTCATCAAAAAAAAAAAAAATATTATATTCTCAAACTTGCTGATATTTAGCTACAAATTAGTGAATTAATGCCATGAAAGATGCTATTCTGATTTAGATTATTGAGATGAATTTTCATTAAGAGTTATAATATCCCAACCATTCTCTAGATTTGCTCTATTTGACCTTTTTGTGACCATATTTCTGTTGAAATACACTGCTTTTGTTTCAATTAATTTTGAAAATATTTCTTTAGAGTTTTGGCACCAGGTCAGCAATTTTCTAGGGGGAAAGGCAGTTTTGATTGGTATTTTATTTTATTAATCCTGTAAGGATAAAAGGCAAAGAGGACCTTGGTGGGATTTGAACTTGGAATGTAGAGTCAAAAAAGTGCCACCAAGCACTAATTTTGAAGAAAATGAAGAATTGAACTCTTTAGTGTTTAAACTGGCCATTTCTGGCCAATTTATTCTACCTGTATTACATTCAAACTGGTGAGATCCAGTTTCTCACACCCGCCCTACAATGCCATTCTAAAAAATAAACAATCACTTCATCGAAATCTCAAAGTTACAAGATGTGATACTCGAAGATAAGTGTGAGTGGCTGGATCTGGCCAGTTTTAACATAAAACAGGTTGAATATTTGAGCTGTATATGGCTGGCTTAAATGCTAATAGGTTAACATGTAAGTTTGATGGTAAGTTGTGATTCAGATCATTTTTACAAAGCAAATTTATATCTTAGAAGCAAAGGTGGTTTCAAGTGAGTAGGTATTGTAAAAGCAAGGGCAGTTTAGGGCAAGATGGTATCAAAACAGTTAAACTAGACATTCTTTCAAAAATTGCAGACATGTCCAAAGCATGGACAAAAATCAAACTTGGTATATATTTATTTTTTAATTATATTGCTATAAAGATTACAAAAAAAATATAGTGTTTGATTTTTGTCTATGCTTTGGACATTCTTGTAAAAATTGCAGACATGTCCAAAGCATGGACAAAAATCAATATTTTTTTTATTATTATATTCCTATAAAGATCATTAAAAAAAAATTAGTGTTTGATTTTTAAAAAATCATATTATTATAAAGATTTAAAAAAAATTAGTGTTTGATTTTTTAAAAATTATATTATTATAAAGATTAAAAAAAAAACTGAACAATTTTATCTCTTTTAGATATAAATCAATGTCACACTTCCTTGTCACCCATAAAAAAAAAATAATCTGTTATAGTACAAGATCTATTTCTGGTTTGACAGCTTTTTTGAAATAACAGTAGAGATGTCAACTTTGTAGAATGTGAAGTGAAAAAAGTTCATAAGCTATTTCTACAAAAGGGCAAACAGCATTTCTAATACAGTTCTAACCATCTGTCACTCTCCTCTCATGTGACCCACTGTCTATATCCTCTCTTATGCTGACCATCATGTACATTGTGAGTATGCTTTAGCACTTCATCATTCATCATCTTTATCTCTTTCTCAACTCCCCCATCCACCCCTATATAATGTATGGTATCCATGTAAACCCTTTCAATATTTGCCATAAAGCTTCCTCAACTACACACCCTCACATAGTAGTGAGAGCTTTTTTCTTGTCCTTTTGTTTTGCAAGTTGGTAAACTCACTAGTGCCAGTGGCATGAAAAAAGCACTGTAGTGGTTGGCATTAGGAAGAACATCCAGCTCTGGAAACCATGCTAAAGCTGACACTGGAACTCAGCACAGCCCTGCAGCTTGCCAGATCCCTTCAAACCGTCCACCCCATGTCAGCATAGAAATCAGACATTAAATGAAAATGATGATGTTTACTTCAAAGATTTGACAACTTTGCTTATCTTTGGGAAAGACAGAAAAAAGTTTGGAGATGACGAAAACATTGAACTGAATATTTTACAATATTTTCCTTTGGTGCCAATGATTTAGAATAAAAAGCTAATCTTTAGGTTTTGTAAATCATGTTGGTATATTTTAGAGTACTGGCTAAAGAACGAGAAACTGTGAGGCTGTGCCTTATAATGTACTGAATGCAAAATAATACATAAAATCAATCAAAAACATACGGGATAGAGTTTTTGCAACACTGGTAACACAGGTCGAGAACAACCATCTGAAAAAATAAAAAATAATACAGTATAGGTACTTAGTGAAATATTGCAAAACATATAACTCATAGTATGCGATGTCTCAAAATTTTTTCATTTGTTTGTTTTTTCTACATATGTTTCTCCATGCTAGTATGGGTTAGCTTTATTTTATTGAGAAATAGTTTTACAGATGAAAACTCTTCCTGTCACCAACTCTTGGCTGTTTTTTAAAGTAAGGAATCACTCATTAGACAAATCTTTGAAGGCATGAAGCAGGCAGATGATTTGTTGGCAGAAGACATGACAACAGAATAAACACTGCTTGATGTCAGCGACTTCAGGAAAATTAAAGAGAAAAAGATTTATAATGGTGAAAATAAAAATCTATCTTATAGCGAAATTGTGACAAGAAATCTTTGATAATGTAACATTAGTAAAAACAGGACAAAGTTTATGTTATGCTTCCTTTCAAGTGTGTAGTTGGAATAAGAAAGTACGCCAATTAGTTATGTTATTTCAGACTTCATGAAAATCTCCCTGTATTTGTGAGGGCTGGTGGAGGTGTTTAAGCTCTAAGTCGGCCCTAATTGAGCAGATCTATGATCAAAAGCATTCCTGCTGTGATCAAAGAGATGTATCAGGTGTATCTAGGACTCTTTATATCTTTAAAATGGCAGAGTATGATTCAAGGGAAATTTGGTTGCATTTTCCAGCAGATCGATTAGTCATGTAGAGAGTATCCTTTTTTCTTGAGTTGAAAACAGAATAAATGAAAAGGCAATATCAACAGAGAACACACAATGAAAAACAAAACAGAAGAGAAAGAAAGAAAGAAGAAAAAATACTCCAATTACATTCCAAATTCACAGAAGAGAATAAACAAATGATTATATATATATATATATATATATATATATATATATAAATAAAATGTACTTACATTGTAGATAGTGGATGACCATGAGACCTAACGAGTAACTTGATATGGTTTGCTTCCGAGCATCATTGATGTCATGAA
>NC_068984.1:108424073-108428743 GCF_001194135.2 Octopus bimaculoides | reverse complement strand
TAAAAGATGCTAATTTTTCAGACTATCAACACTAAGGTTGCAAGCTGGGAGAATCATTAGCATGGTGGGTGAAATGCTTAGCAGCATTTCATCTGCCTTCACGTTCATCATCATCATCGTTTAACATCTGCTTTCCATGCTAGCATGGGTTGGACGATTTGACTGAGGACTGGCAAGCCAGAAGGCTGCACTAGGCTCCAATCTGATCTGGCAGAGTTTCTACAGTTAGATGCCCTTCCTAACGCTAACCACTCCGAGAGTGTAGTGGGTGCTTTTATGTGCCACCGGTACGAGGGCTCTGAGTTCAAATTCTGCCAAAGTCAACTTTGCTTGTCATCTTTTTGGGGTCAATGAAATAACTTACCAGCTGAGCACTGGTGAGGTCGATGTAATTGTTGTGTGCCAAAATGTGAAACCAATATTTGTGTCTTCACTAAATTTTTATAGGTTTGATCTCTGACATTCATTGGCAGCTTGCTCTTAGAGAAACTTTATTTCTGAGCTAGGGGATATGGTAGTGGAAGAGAAATAATGTGGTGACTCAGGAAGCTGATCAATATAGAATGTGGGAGGAGAGGGCAGTATTAAGAATGAAAGATGGAAATGATTCTACCTCTAAATATCTCTTACTCATCGTTCAATACCCTTGCCCCACACTCTAACAGCCTACCCAACCAAACACCATCGCTCTTCTCTTTTTTTCTCTTATTCTTTTTCCTGCCAACTATATTATTATTCTCTTTGACTCTTTTACTTGTTTCAGTCATTTGACTGCGGCCATGCTGGAGCACCGCCTTTAGTTGAGCAAATCGACCCCAGGACTTTTTCTTTGTAAGCCTAGTCCTTATTCTATCAGTCTCTTTTGCCGAACCGCTAAGTTACGGGGACGTAAACACACCAGCATCAGTTGTCAAGCGATGTTGTGGGGGACAAACACAGACACACAACAAACATACATATATACGACGGGCTTCTTTCAGTTTCCATCTACCAAATCCACTCACAAGGCTGTGGTCGGCCCGAGGCTGTAGTAGAAGACACTTGCCCAAGATGCCACGCAGTGGGAATGAACCCGGAACCATGTGGTTGGTAAGCAAGCTACTTACCACACAGCCACTCCTGCGCCTATTACTATTCTGCTGTTCTCCACCTCACCCTTTTCTGCACTATCAGTCATTTCCCCTCCACTTCCTCCTTTCAACCCAACTGTATCGTTGGTTACAGCTGCTACCCTCTTCATCATCCCTCAACATTTGTTCTTCATTATATTCACCCCAACCTAATCCCTCTCACTTGCCCATATACTCATGCAACCTCTGCCCATCCACACCACCTGTTTTCAAGTCCCTACTCACTTCTCACTGCATATTTTGAGAGCCCACCTTGATATCTCATCACCAGTACTTTTACCATTTTCCAGCTTCGTCCATGCAATTCTCACCCATTCTTCTATGTGAGTGGCCATGTAGCTCCTCTACACCAAGAAACCGCTTCCGTTCTGGTCCCTTCTCTTTCACTTTAATCCCTCATCCCACAACTTAAAGTCAAGATCATAGTCTTGCAGACTGCATGGCAACCTCACAAGTGCAGACGACACCAAAATAGCAGCAACTACACTCTGTAAATTGGTTGGCATTAGGAAGGGCATCTAGCTGTAGACACCATGGCAAAGTAGACTGGTGCCTGATGCAGACTTCAGATCCACTGCATCCCATCAAACTGTCTAAACCAGGCCTGACCAACTCAAATTACATTGCAGGCCACTTTAATCACAAAGGTTTTTGAGGGCCGCTTATATACTTTATGCACTAATAGTCAAATAAATTACAGAATCAAGAATTTTTCATACTTTTTGTTTCTTTAAAATTCTAGGTTATTGCTTTATTGCCACTAATAAATTTTTAATTTATTTTGAAACAAATGTTTTACACAAACAATTTTATTTTGAACACAATACTTCAAGAAAGTATCAAGCAGGCTGCATGCAGTCCGCAGGCCTCAGGTTGGCCAGCCCTGGTCTAAACCATGCTAGCATGGAACATGAATGTTAAATGACACTGATGTCAGAGATAATAATGCTATTTTGTATTAAATCACTGATATATGTAGCTGTGTTAGTAGTCTTATTCTTGAATGTATGCACAGTTAAGGACTGGATTCAAATCTAGTGTAAATGAAAGTTTTGTAAAAACCAATTTTTCATCACCAAAGACACAGTTAGTTGAGAGGAAAAAATTATCTTAACAACTTATCTCAGACATATAATTATGAGAATAGTGTCAAATATAAAACTTTACAGGAATTAAAATGTTCTGTATACTTATAAGGCAAACATGTCTACAAAATTAGTTAGAAAACGAGAATATATATCTGTTAAATTAATGTAGCAACAATTTTAAATTTTTGTCAAATGATTTCTTTCTCAGACTGATGAAAACCAACACATTACTAAATGACATTTCTAATAAGATATCAAAAAAAATTTTCCTAATTCTAAATTATATTTTTAGAAGGGATTCCACAAATGTATAGGAGAAAAAAAACTAGGGAAGAATAGACTGAATGCATACCACTAGCATAGGCCTTTAAAAGATGTGTATTTCGAATGCCAACAGAATTGTTTATGTTCAAGTCACAGTCAACATTGCTGAAAAAAAAGGTAAGAGTACAAAAAATTACTTTTAGATATGTTGCTATCAAATCAAACTTTTAAATTTAGGAAAAAAACAAAACAAAAAAAACTCTCAAAAACATACATTTTTTTTTATTTCATGTTTTTTTTCTTTCTTAAACATTTGTTCTATGAGTATAAATTTTGGTTGTAGCAACCATCAAATATTCCTGAATCATTCAGTCTTTGTACTAAATATTTTTTCCAGTTGTCGTTCTTCAGAAAAGCATCGCTATAGATCTCTCCTATACATATTTACTTCATCCACTGATTGGAAACATTACAAGTTGAACATAAACTCATTTTTTATCATACAACCTCCCATATACACATACATATGAATACTAATGATATGCACACACATAAAAATATCTACCTATTCACTCTCTCTCTCATACACACAGGTAATTGCAGGAATTACACAGGAATTTATCATTCGTAGTTTTATATAGTAGACACTACAACCCACCAGATAAAGAGAACAAGATGACTTATCGCCCCAGAGTTACATGAGTGTGATTGGGAAAAGACAGTTGCTTTAAATAGAAATAAACAGATATTTTATACTTAGTAATAAATTGATGCAGACTTATGTCTTTTACATGAAAACAGGTTAATTCTTTTGATACAACCTGCCTAATTCTGCCCCCAGTTCTATGATACAAGCTTCTTATTTTAAAGTCATCGAAAAACCTTCCATCACAATTCCAACTGCCCAAAATAACAGCTTAATAATGACTAAATTACTAATAAATCCTTTATTATTTTCAAAGTTAATTGAAACAAAGATATATCAACAGAAATATAGTAAGAAATGGATCAAAGAATTTTACCCATTAATAAATAACAAAAAAAAAAAAAAACTCAAATGTTCTTACCTAATATCATCCCAGAATTTGAGTATTGGAACTTTGGCTTTGATTACCTGTGAGGATGTTATGAATGCTGGGAGTTGGGGGGAAAAAAAAAAGGTACATCAATAAATTGAGAAATTGCTTTCAAAACATTCTTCGAAAATGTATTATAGATTTATTTTATTAGTAGTTTTTGAGAAAAGAATTGTGATTCAGTTTGGAAGAGACAAAGAAGAAAACTAAACTAATTTAAAAGGGATTGCAAACCCAAATAGGTAACTACTTACAGCATTTTCTAAAACTTTTATGTACAAGTTTCAATATTTCTGTAGCTTCGCACTTTTGGTCAATCTGAAAAATTAAAACAAGCTTGCTAATCCACAGTTGTAAATATGTCAATAATAATTCTTTTACTCTTCAAGGATTCACAACAAATTTATGTAAATCCCTCTTTATCCAATTTCTTGTATCTTGATAGTATACCCCAACATCTTATCTCCACAATCCTCTCCTGCTGGGGTAGCCATGTATCCCCTGTACAGCAAGATATCTGTTCCTGCCCCTCTATCATACTTTAGCTTCTCAATACATGCCACAAAGCTGACTTCTTTAATACTGCACCCACACTATGTCAAGGAGTTTGGTTTTGCGAGTTACTTGGTGACCTTGCTAGTATCAGTACCATAAGCACCTGGTACACTTTGTAATGTGGTTGGCATTATAAAGGACATCTAGCTATTGAAATAATGCCAAAGTGGAACACAATGCAGTCCTCTTGCTTATCAGATCCTGCCAGAACATCCAATCCAAATCCAGCATAGAAAATGGACATTAAAAGATGTTGTTGTCGTTGTTGGCACTCCGTCGCTTATGACAACGAGGGTTCCAGTTGATCCGATCAACGGAACAGCCTGCTCGTGAAATTAACGTGCAAGTGGCTGAGCACTCCACAGACACGTGTACCCTTAACGTAGTTCTCGGGGATATTCAGCGTGACACAGTGTGACATGGCTGATCCTTTGAATTACAGGCACAACAGAAACAGGAAGTAAGAGTGAGAGAAAGTTGTGGTGGAAGAGTACAGCAGGGTTCACCACCATCCCCTGCCGGAGCCTCGTGGAGCTTTAGGTGTTTTCACTCAATAA
>NC_068984.1:108419244-108422225 GCF_001194135.2 Octopus bimaculoides | reverse complement strand
CTCAGCAGTCACAGCCCATGTTTCACTGCCATCTAGCATGGCTGTTCGTACACATGCGTCATACAGTCTGCCTTTTACCCTGAGTGAGAGTCCCTTTGTCGCCAGCAGAGGTAAGAGCTCTCTAAACTTGGCCCAGGCTATTATATATATATATATATATACATATACAATGGGCTTCTTTCAGTTTCCGTCTACCAAATCCACTCACAAATCTTTGGTCGGCCCAAAGCTATAGTAGAAGACACTTGCCCAAGGTGCCATGCAGTGGGAATGAACCCGGAACCATGTGGTTAGTAAGCAAGCTACTTACCACACAGACATTCCTGTGCCTTACTTTATAACTTTAACTCCACCCTCTCCTCTAAAATGTGAGTAACCATGTAACTCCTCTACAGCAAGAAACCTGTTCTGCTATGCTGTCTTCCCTCATACTTTAACCCTTCAGTTCCTTGCATAAAGCAACCCCCTCGGGGTGCGTAGTCTTGCAAGCTGCATAGTGACCTCACTAGAGCTGCTGCCACAAACACAAAGACATCTAATACATTCTGTAAACTGGTTGGTGATAGGATGGGCATCCAGCTGTAGAAACCATGCCAAAATAGAGTGGATCATCAGGCAGTCCTTGGATTTGTCAGATTGTGTTAAGCTGTCTGACCCATGAAACAAGGATGTTAAATGATGATGATTTCGTTTGATGTGCAATGTAAGTGCAATAAATATATTAGATTCAAATAAAAACAGATGGCAATTTATGTTGGAGAGAACGATAAATTGGTAACACTTTGAAAATAATTTGCAAATATGACCAACTGACAAACTAACGTCAAAAGCGAGAAAGAAATAAAAAGAAAAAATTACAATAGTTTTCTATTGGTATACTGTGTTGATACCAGAACAGAACCAAAGCAGCTTTATTACCATCAAAACTGTACTACATTCTCAAACATACTAACTTACCTGTTCACGAGTAAGCATAAGGCAAAGATCCATGTCACTTTTATTGGTCCCAAACCCACTCATGGACGAACCAACAGCATACAGGCCACAGTCTGAAATAACAGGGAGGGTAAAATATATCAAAATAGATACAATATACATTATTATAACCATTGTCATTTTAACCCTTTGGCATTTAAACTAGCCATATCCAGCTCAAATATTATACCTGTTTTATGTATAGACTGGCTATATTCAGCCCCTTCCATTTACCCTACAATATCATACTAAAAATAAACATGCACATCATTGAATTCTCAAATGTGAATAAATAAGCATTACATTTTAGACAGAATAACCTGAATGCTAAAGGGTTATGGTCCACTTTTCAATGTCTAAATCAACAATTATGAGAAAAAGAGGAATGCAATTGAAAAGCAAAGTTCTAAGTACAGAAGATGCTTGCTAAAACATGTAAGGCAAAAACTTTCAGAGAGAAGAGAAAGTTTTTCGCAATGGAAATGACTTTTGCAAACTAGCTGAAATCTTTGTTGAGATCACTGTTTAGAATATTATTGAAGAAAGAGTGGTTTACTAAAGATTCATTTGTATTTACTGGTTTCAATCATTGGACCACAGCCATCCTGGGACACTGCCTTGAAGGGTTTTAGTTGAAAAAAATTGACCCCTGTCTGGTATTTGTTCTACTGGTCCCTTTTGCTGAACTGTTATGGGCCATAAACATACACAAAGACAGACTAGGTACATGCACACACATATGAAGGGCTTTCACAGTTTCAGTCTATTCAAACCCTAAATAATCCCTCATCACATGACTATGATGCTTCCTCACTACTCCTGCACATGGTTAGAGATGCACATATTGTCAGCCACTAAGGGACATGTTCAAGTAGTTAAGGTCAAACAAATCTGTGATATCGAGCAGAATATTTGCTATAACAATATTTCTGCTTCAGCAACTCAGTGATGAATCTATCTGAAATGTAATGGAAAATAGCTCAGTTTCAAAGCATTGATGTCCAGGTTACAAAAGCAAAGTCTGAAGGGAATAGTAGAGATTTCCTTTGATTTCCAGATAGAAGCAAAAACGAAATTAATAACATTTACTGAGCAAAGAAAAAAAATTTTTTTTTTTTTTGTTAGTGTACACCAGCCTGCAAGTAGAACCAGTACCTGGATAATGAGAGATGACTGAGACGAACAAAGAATTTGGTCACACTACTGGAACAATGTCCTGTAGCTTTAAATGAGCTCAGGTGAGAACTAGACTTCAAAACTGCAAGCTACCGAAACAGTCACATACAAGTTCTCCTGCTGCTTACATTATTGAGGTGTGCATAAATATGGCATATATTTACTATGGTGAACTGAGAATTAAATGTCATTAACAATGTTACTAGTAGTCTGAAACATTATAATTTCATCAGGAATTTGAAAAATCTTTAATCTCTAAAAATATACTTACATGGGAAAACACCTTGTAATATTCCATACAATGCATCTCTTAACTTCATTTTCTTTTGATAAACTTCATCAGCTTGGTGGTGCTTGTTGAAGTAACTTATTATAGCAGAGGAAAGCTAGAGTTTTAAAATAAAACACACACAGTTAATTTGATAATATCATGAGATTATATATTTCTATAATAAATATAGCTAATATATATGTGTGTAATATGTATATAATTAAGATAGATAATTAACATAAATTAATTCAATGTAATGTTTATCTCAAATCATCAGGAATATTATGCACTATGCTAGCCATAGACAGTTCTCTTAAGAATTGTTTCAGCTGATTATGCATATTGTAAACCTTTTCCACCTGGACTGATTGCAATGTTATATGTTGGAGCTTATCATCATCATCATCACCATCGTTTAACGTCCGCTTTCCATGCTAGCATGGGTTGGACGATTTGACTGAAGACTGGTGAAAGACCCTGTAAACGGACAGAGACTTAGAGACAAGTTACTTGAAGCATTTAACGAAATAGAAGGGGATATAGCATCATACAACGTGGA
>NC_068984.1:108413397-108416206 GCF_001194135.2 Octopus bimaculoides | reverse complement strand
CCACAACTATAATATGAGAAGATGTTAAAAAACAAAAATCTTTTTACCTTATCTCCATTTATTTCCATTTGACGTGGAGAACCAAAATAAACTCCTTTCAACTCGTTATCAACACCAAGCCTTTGGCGCTTTTGATCACTTAGCTGTTCATCCTCAAGTTGCCTCCTTTAAATAATTAGAGTAAAACAGAAAAATTTTTTTTGCAATTTTGGGACCAGTGTATCACAAACTGTAAGTATGAAAAAACAAAAGGCATCGGAGGGGGTGATGCATACCCTGCATGGAGATAAATTTGTTCGCAAATTATAGTGTGGCTTACAATGTGTTGCTTACCCATGCTTTTTAATTGAACTGAATTTTTTTTTCTTTCTTAAGCATCACCATTTTAGGCATTTATACTCCAGTGAAATTAAGAAATCAAGTCGTAAAAAAATGAAATCCTTGAATCCAGTGTACACACACACACACACAGTAGCACACCTATGTATTTATGTATGTAAATACATGTCTACATGCATAGGCACGCAAATGAGGGTCAATTCATTTGAAAAAGTGAACAAAATAATATGACCACATGCCCATTGGTAAATTTGTAAGTTCGATTACAAAAAGACATTTTTTTTCCTAAGTATCACCATTATATGTATTTATACTCCAGTAAAATTAAGAAACCAAGTCATAAATAAACGAAGCCCTCGAATCCATCAGTGTACACAGTCACATGTCTGTATGTACTCACACATGTCTACTTGCATAAGTACACCAGCATCTATACACATGCAGATGAGGGTTGATTCATATGAAAAAGTGAATAAAATAATATGCTCTCCTACTTATCATTTAAATTTGTAAGTTTGATTTTTTTTAAATATCAAACCAAATGTTCATCATTTTGAGCCACTCACCCAATGAGTATTTTAGCCAAATGTGGTGAAAATCTGTTCAGCCATTTTCCAGTAATTTTGCAAACACACAAAGACAAGTGATTACAATACCCTGCTTTCACCTATGCATTCAGTGTAAGTATACAAAAACTTGAGCATCACATAAACAAAACATTTATAAAAAGGTAAAGTAAGGCATTAAAACGGCATAAAGGTAGACTTACTTGATGCTCTTATTGCCAGGGGAAGGTGTATTTAAATTCCTTTTCATATAGGGAACCATGTTGCCTCCAGTGCTTCTGCCAACAGACCCATCACGTCGACCAATGGAAGAAGGCATGCCGTACATACTGGTGGGATGACCACCATACGGCATCAGAGGACTGGTCACCTGCCAAGGCATGGCAGGTGTGATATGATTTGGTATGTGTTGTCGAGGGTAAGATGTGTAGGGCACCAGTTGACTAGTAGGGTGAGGACTTCCTCTTGGTGATTGCACATTCAGCCAGTAACTACCATTTATAGAATTAGACATTGCAATAATCCACTACTAAGTTCACAGCATAATGAAAAACGGTGCCACATTCAAATTCAAGCATCTGCCAGCTTCCACAGAATATCCTTGAAAATTAACCCAGCTTCATCTGAAAGCATTCAAAAAGAGAAAAAACAAACTGAAGAACATGTAAAATTTGCATAATTTAATGTTTGCTTACATCTTGGTTCTAAGAAAGTCACTTGCTTATAAATGGTTGTAGTGCTGTCAACACTTCTGTTAAATTGTCCATACCACCTTCTAA
Organism: Octopus bimaculoides; assembly: GCF_001194135.2. Classification (NCBI taxonomy): domain Eukaryota; kingdom Metazoa; phylum Mollusca; class Cephalopoda; order Octopoda; family Octopodidae; genus Octopus; species Octopus bimaculoides. The sequence continues at coordinate 108,414,522 of NC_068984.1, read as the reverse complement.
GACATGAAATAAATTCCTTAATTGAAAAACAGGTAAAGGTTAATGACAGAAAAGTTGTAAAACAAAGCCTCAATAATTCCTTTCTGTTGAAAGAGCATAGGCTTGAAATGTCAAAGACTTTACATTTTCCCTGAGTGTCTAATACACCTCGTTTGTTGTTCCCTCACCTGTCTGAGCCCAAATATAATCTAACCCATGGAAAAATAAATGTAAAACAAAGCAATACTTACTGAATAGCAGCCAAAAGTCATTTAGCCCTGATAAAGCAGATATGATGAAAGGTATTTCAATTGCAATCATCATTCTCCATTATCTAATATCTTAGTGATGACATGGAGATAATGACAAGATTTGTCTGCTAATTCTAAAGCTTGGCTTTGTCTTGGGTCCTCAACTCCTTGATGGAATTGTAGGCGGGGTTCCTGACATACAGTATTGCTTGAGCAATTTTTTGGACATGACAACATATTGCTCTCCATGTTTGATTACAGCCAATTTCTTCCAAGTGAGAGCAAGCCAGAAAGAAAATTGGTCCCTAGAATCTGACTGGGACTTTATCAGTTCTCAAGAGAATGAAAATTGAAGTCAACATCAGTAGGATTTGAACTCAGTGCATAGACAGCCAGAGTAATTACCACAAAGCAATCCAACACACTAATGATTCTGCTAATTGACAAATTAATTGTAAGACGCTGAGTAAACTACATGGAAGTTTCTTTGCCATCTTGTGCCAAAAAGGACATTATTTTGCTCTCCTTTCTTAAACAAAGTACACTACTTCTGTTTCAATTTTGAAAATAATGGTTGTGATGCTGTTAACACTTCTGTTAAATTATCGAAATCACCTTCTAAGATATGAAATAGTAAATTTCTTAATTGAAAAAATAGGCAAAGGTATCCAGTTGTAAAACAAAGCCTCAGTAATTCCTTTCTGTTGGAAGAGCATTATTAAGGAACAGGCATGGCGAGGCTTGCTTGCGAACTATGTGGTTGTGGGTTCAGTCCCACTGCATGGCACCTTAGCAACAGCTTTCTACTATAGCCCCAGGGTGATCAAAACCTTGTGAGTAGATATGGCAAATGGAAACTGAAAGAAACTTGCTATATATATATATATATATATAT
>NC_068984.1:108410084-108412526 GCF_001194135.2 Octopus bimaculoides | reverse complement strand
TGTGTGTGCGTGTGTATGAGACAGAGTGAGAGAGCGGGGTGTATGTAGTATTTACTCTCTCTCTCTCTCATAAACACGAACACACAAAATAGAGTGAAGGTTTTTGCGGTTGTTACGTCAATACCGGAGCACGCGCGCGCGCATACACACGCGTCTTTGTAAATATGTTTGTATACATTTATGTATGTGTGTGTTTGTAAGAGACAGTGTGAGTGAGTCAAGGGGTGTGTGTGTGCGTGTGTATGAGACAGAGTGAGAGAGCGGTGTGTATGTAGTAGTTACTCTCTCTCTCATACACACGAACACAAAATAGAGAGTGAAGCTTTTTGCGGTTGTTTCGTCAATACCGGAAGTTGACATTGAGGAACCTTTTTAAAGAAGTGAATCTTAAATATAAAGCAATATTATTTATTTTTAATTTAAAAAATCAAATGAAGAGCCTAAGATTTATCCGAGGTCAAATAATTCATGCATTACAAGTATGGAAGCATTTGGTGAAGTCGATTTCACGTGAAAAGCGATTACACACACATCTCTGTTTTATATATAGTATAGAATGTATAGTATATATATATATATATATATGCATGAATGTAATTCTTTTCCAAAATAAATTGCATTTCATATTTGAGAGGGTCTGATGAAGCTATAAGGTTACTCAAGCACTCAAATAAGAGTCGACTGCATCATATAGCAGAAACAGCTGTAAGCTAATGAAGTTCATAAGATAATCATTCATTCCCTTGTAATCTCATTTTCTTGTTTGTATATATGTATGTACGTAAATACATGTGTCTGTCTGTACCCTTGCCTTCACATCACATGTGGTTGTAAATGAGCATGTCGTTTGTTTCCAGTGTTCTGTGATAAATATGTCTGGCCATAGGAAATATTACTTTGCTTGGTAACAGGTTAGGGTTAGTGACAAGAAGGGCATGTGGCCATTGAAAATCTGCCCCAACCCGAAAAATTCCATTTGATCCATACAAGAATGCAAAAGCAGACATTAAAATGGTGATTAAGCTGGTGTTTGGTCTATAAATTAACAGGAAATTTTGATGGAACATTTTAACTTAGATTACTTTAAGACAAAAAGCTTGTACCATAGAACCAAGAGCAGTCTCAGATGCATTGGTATCAAATGGGTTAACAATAGGAAGTACAGGTAAATGCCAACACATTTTCTTTAATTTATATGTCAATTTGCAAATTATATCCTGTTTTGGAGTTTGCAGTAAAATAGGCATACTGATTTTGTTTCTCCTTATCACACCGGTACAAGGCTACATAATTCCTGCCAAATATGGAAAAAGCAATGTAAAAATGGTGATGATGCTCAAACTGATGCTTGGAACTTGTGATAGGAGCATTTCACAGATGTGATATTTAATGCTTTTGTTTCATTTAATTTTGAAAAGAAGGAAGAATTTAGTGAAATAACTGTAAAAATTAAGCAGAGAGTTTGTAAAAATTTAACATGAAATGTTAATGGAAGGTTTTTATTGTAACTACTTTAAAAAATGACTTTTATTTCAGAACTAGGGGTGTTCTCAGGCAGGTTAATATCGAAAAAGTTAAGAGCAGTTTTGTATGATATTTAAGTATGCTGAACAGAGATTTAACTACAAATTAAAAACAAACAAAATTTTAAATTTTAGGACCTTCATCAACATTGTCATCTTTTAACGTATATCTCCCATGCAAGTACGCATTGGATGTTTTGACCAGAGCTGACAAGCCAGGGAGCTGCACCAGGTTCCAATGTGATTTAGCTTGGCTTCTACAGGAAGACACCCTTCTTGATGACAACCACTTTACAGTGTGTGCTGAGTGCTTTTAACAAATCAAATATTAATGAACAAGCTGAAAATACCCTCAATTGCTTAAATCATAACATAAGCTAAAAATTTGAAATAGATTTTCTATGCCAAACATTGTATCACTAATTCTGGTTTTTCACAAGATAATTTATCATTCATTTGTTGTCAGCATAGTAGGGTATTTAGCATTTATAAATTGACCACACCCTTACAAAAAAAAACAATATATGCATCCTACTACTAACCATTCAACTGCAAGGTAGGAGTGGCTGAGAGTATCACACATGATAGTATCCACTTCCACAGTCTATTTATGACGAATATAATCATGAATGTACAAGCTTAAACTGTTTTAGTAGAGCTTTCATTGATGAAAAACCCTGAGACCAAGGTGAAGAAAAAAAAAAAAATAAATAAATAAAACAAGCTCTTCTTTTTCTTCTGCCAAGGAAGAATATTTAGGTTGTATGTTGTTGGCACTCTGTCACTTACGACGTCGAGGGTTCCAGTTGATCCGATCAACGGAACAGCCTGCTCGTGAAATTAACATGCAAGTGGCTGAGCACTCCACAGACACCTGTACCCTTAACGTAGTTCTCGGGGATATTCAGCGTGACACGGC
>NC_068984.1:108397043-108410074 GCF_001194135.2 Octopus bimaculoides | reverse complement strand
ACAACAGAAACAGGAAGAAAGAGTGAGAGAAAGTTGTGGTGAATGAGTACAGCAGGGTTCGCCACCATCCCCTGCCGGAGCCTCGTGGAGCTTTAGGTGTTTTCGCTCAATAAACACTCACAATGCCCTGTCCGGGAATCGAAACCGCGATCCTATGACCACGAGTCTGCTGCCCTAACCACTAGGCCATTGCGCCTCCTTAGGTTGTATATAGCTCATACTAATAGCATCCCCTACATATTTATACACATATCGAAAGCCGTTGGCAAATAAACATAGGTTCACATACATTGTCTGTTGTTTCAACAAATAATTTTGATGAAGCGTGGTTGTGCCATATATACACTTGTGGGTCTGAATATTAGTGAATGTGAACCCCAATATACTGATATTTGGTCACACTTGATGTGTTTGCATTGTGTTGCAGTGTTAGACACATTAACACCAATAAGAGTATAATCATAGTTGAATTTAAAGGGGGCAAAAGGAGCAATTGCTCTGGGCCTCCTCAAATATCAGGGAGAACTTGCCTTTAAAAATACATTTTCTCCACTTTAGTGATACCAATTACTCAACTGTAAAGTATCTACTATCTAGTTGTCCAAAACCAGCTTTAAATCCTTTGGGAATAAAACAAGCAGCTGGATGGAGAAAAAGTAACTATGAAAAACAAAATCTATAATCTTTGATTTGTTGTAAATCACTTGAACTCTTTTCTATCAACATTTGATTTATTTTGGCTGTAGGCCTACTTATCTGTGTCAAATGTAAGAATAACAGTCCAGCTTAGTATGCCTGTGGCTAGATTAAACAAAGTGAGTTTACATGGCTTTTGTCAGTTCCTCTTTTATATTTGAGAATATTTTCTTTTCACTTTTATTTAGATTATATTTTCACACAGAATATCCAACATACCATAGTATATTCAGACATCACAAAAAAAAAAAAAATTCCAAAGAAAGAAGTGAAAAAATGCTAAAGTACTGGCAAAAGACATCATCTTGCATACTTTTCCTTTGCTTAAAAAAAAAAGAAGAAACTTAGAAGCTAATAAAGAATCAGTAATAGAAGTTTCTTTTAAGATACTAGCTGCACTCCCAAGTGCATCTACAAAAAATAGAAGATATTAACTCAAGATATTGAAGATGAAGAATCACTGCATCCTATTGATATGGACAGCCAAGTGCCAGCTTGAGATTTAGACCAAAGAAGGTAGCTTTCTGCCAGAGAAAAAGTATGCATCCACATTCTTTCAGAACCCAGAATCTTGACATCATTATAAAAAAAAAAAATTAAAAAAAGGCAAAATGGATGGGCACTGTCATTATTTTAAAAATTTAATATTCTATACTATTTGTAGTCATGGTAGGCAGCATCTGAGAAAGTGGATCCTGTACAGCCCATCAATGGAGTGCAGGTTATTGCTTATACTGTACTATGATGTCAAGCCCCATGACAAGTTCTCTAACAAGATTGGCTTTAATGATTGGTGGTGGGGGGAACAGTGAAGAAAAAAATGATTATGCATTATGCTGTTTCTGAGAGGCCAATAGAAAAGCTTGTAACTTTCCTGCAGACTGGTTCTGGAGCATTGGCCACATCTGTCTTAGAATTTCTTTAAAAATACAGTATAAATTTTGAAGACTGCAGGACAGTCCTATGACAGCACCAGTAATATAGCCAATCACTACACAGCAATATGAGCCAGACTTAAGGAAAAGAACTTGGTTACAATTTTCATTTCCTGTGCTGGTAATTTATTGGATCTTTTTGGACATGATAGTGCATCTTACTCTGTTGAAGCTGTTGGCTATATTGGCTTCATACAAAAGGTATACACTTTTTTGCTGCATTGACACACAGATGGGCAAATTCAATGAAACCATTGGAAGGAAATAGGAGAATTAACTTTGAAGACCTAGTCCGAAACTCGTTGGTCAGCAAGAGCTGATGCTGTTGAAACTCTTGTTGATGGATATAACTGCATTCAAAATACACTCAGAGATATTGAAGATGATTTAGAAGAAATACCTGAAGCAAGATATGAAGCTCAGACATTGGCAGTGTTGTGAAACTACTCTAATGGCTAAGATCTGGAATTTAATTCTCGTACGGTTTAACAGTAAAAATTAAGCATTTTACTCAAGACAGTAGTTATGTGACAAACGTAATCTTTCAAATTAGAAGCACATAAATAGATGAATGGACTTCTCATTTTCAATGAATGAGGATTTTAGTGGTTCCATCAATGACAGTACCATTTCGCCGAATTATATAATGCAAGTAGCTGAGTATTCCACAGAGAATTACACTTCTTAAGGGCCAACTTTGAGACTGTCACAGTGAGTTCGCTCTTTTAATTACACACACGTGCAAATAATTTTTATTCATAAAGTTTTGGTCAACAAGAGCTACAGTGGAATATTTAAGATGCCGCGTAGTGGTATTGAACCCCGAACCTCTAAATGAAAAGCGAATTTTACACAGACACAAGCTCACACATACAAAATGAAAGAAAATTACGCTTCAGTTTTTTTTTTATATCATTAAACTTTTGTCTTTTTTAGCCAGGAGACTGGCAGTGACCCTGAGCTTCTAGAGGGTCTTCGAAATTCATTAGAGATATCCTCAAACTAAATACCTGTCCCGTATACTGGCAATAGTGGGACTCCTCTTAGGTGCCTGCTGATGGTGTTAAACAGGGCGACAGGCTAAGCCTTATATAGCAAATAAACCAATGAGGTTCAAGAGGCAAGTTCTATTTGAGGAATAAAGCTCAAAACATTTTTTCCTTTATAATTCTAAGATAATTTTTTAGAAGTCAGTTTACTTTTCGGCGAACACCGAGAAATATGTAGATATATAGCTGATGTAAATATGGATGGGATACAGGTCAAATCAGCATTCTTTAAGTTTATAAAATTTTTTTCTCGGAGATTGCCGATGAAAACAGTTTCACTTTATCGAAAGATAACCTATATATAAAATGTGTTTTTAAAATTGGATTAAAAAGAGTAAATAACATTCGCTGGTGGGGGAAAAAAAAACTCAGTGTGAGTGAAGGGTCCGAGAAGCTGCTGCCGGTGAAACTTCAAAGTCGATGGATAGATAAATTGAGATAAGATAGGTCAAGAAGGGATAGATACAGTTGAATTTAGCGTTTCAAATGGACAAGTTCACAGAGTGCGTCTATTTTGTTTTTTAACAGAAAAGGGAGAATTCATGTGTGCGTGTATATATATCTTCACACACACACACACACACACACACATAGAAAGCTGATAAATATCTAAAATAACGGGGTAAAAAAAATTGTTTGTAACCTCTCGTTTCGGTTAATATTTATCACGGAATGAAAACACAAAAGTGAAAATGCCATGCCCCACTATACTTCAGAGACGAGGTGTGGTTTACCTTCCGGAAGAAGGTTTCAACTAAAACGGGAAGAGTATACTTCGAGGGTATTCTTAATTACTTTTAATGAGTTACACTCATTGTTTGTTTGTTTTTAGCCAAAATTTAATACATAAATACGATAATATATTGAACCAACATATAACTTATGTCCCTCTTATAATCGATAAAAGAGGGACTCTAAAACCTATATTCGTTTTAATCCTTACTAATAAAACGCTATGTTGTAATATTTATTAGAAGTAAACTTACCATCAGATATGATCGAGTTTAGCTGTCTCGTTGCTTCAGCTGAATGTGGAAGATATGTGAAGTAGAAGGAAAAACATACATACACGCAAACAAACAACTTTCTTCTAAAGAGACTCGGTGGCTCGAGGTGAATGTTAGACGGTGGCTACGTCATCACTGTATGGGCACATGTTTCGACGACGTCACTGATTGATGAGTATTATGACGTCAACATTCAGCTGTAGAAAGGGTTGTGCCTCTGCGGAACGCCACTGAATTCAAAAACAAACAAAACAATATATTTAACTGCTCCAAGATAACCAAAATTTGCTACAGCACACTCTCATATATATACACAAGAAGAAGAAAAACAAATTGGAAAAATCGCTAACCACATTCACCTAACACCCACAATACACACATCCATATATATATAGTCACACATTTGTGCCTCTGTGTGTGTATATCCAGCTATAGATATATACACACACACACACATACATTCACACACACAAATATATTGCTGTGAAGCTAAATACTAACTGCTCCAAGATAAGATAAGAAGACAAATCAGAAATTTACTGACCAGATTCAGTACACACACACACACACACACACACATACATATATATATCAGTTTAATACTCAACTGAAATTGCTACTAATAGTTTCATGCTTATATGATACTTGAACAGGCATATTTATGAAATACGCCATGTATTTTCAAGCAACCTTTCAATATTTCAATATAATTTCTCTTCCTTCTGCGCTTATATTTTCTGTGTGATGGGTTTATGCTCGAACCCGAGAATAAGAAGAAAAGACACGCAAGAAAAGTACAGTTTAAAAAATCTGCGAAGAAATTTTTTTTTTTTTGTTATTTCTCTTCCTGCAATTAAGTCGCCATGAGTGTTGACACGTACGGCCCAAATTCTCAAACCCTTTCCTTCTTAGATACTGAAGAAACCGATCATTTGGGTGCCGACACACAAGGATCAGACTTTTACTTTACAGACTTCACGCTGCCCTCTCAGACCCAATCCCAGACGCAGGCTTCACAATTGGATGGAGGACACAGCCAGAGCCAGGTTATTTCTAATTTACTATCTCAATGATGTCTCATTTCCTTGCTCTGCCCTTTACACTGGTCTATTACATGTGTGTGTGTATATATATATGTGTGTGCGTATGTATATGTGTAAGTGCCATGGTCAGGACATTGGCTAAGAAATATACGAACATCTAACACATGGTTTCTTTTTATCTTATCATTTTTTAAAGCTTCTTGCATCAAGCTCTAGGTATTATATGGTGTGCAACCCTCCACAATCCGTTGAGTGTGTGTATGTAATATATACACTCACATGCTTGTCTATGGGAGATCACAATTTACGCGCACGTATATATATAAGACATTATATACATAGTTTATTATATATACATCTTAACAGATGTGCACACGTATGTACATACATGCATGTATATATAGATATACACGTGAATATAGGTACATAGATGTGCGTATTTATACATATAAATATATGCATATAAAATATACGTATGCACACGTGTATGTATGTTTTTTTTTTCTCATGCGGTTTCCTTATCTTGCTCTGAACTTTTGTACTAGTTTATAAAATATAAAAAATAATCATGAACCCGATATAAACCTAATCTAACTGATCTTTAGTTCTCAATGAGAACACACAAACACATATATATATACACACACACACATAGATTCGGCTAGAGGTGCACATGTACCTCAATCCCTGTGGAATAATTTATTGCAATCCAGAGTTATGTATAAACTTTAAAGGGACTATATATATATATATATATATATATATAATAATGGGTTGTGTGGTGGATTTACGTAGGAATTAAGTATATAAGCTATTAATATGTAATGGTAGACTATTTTAAATATATTGCAGAGACTTCGATTTTTTTTTCTCTTTGGTTTTGAATTTGTAGAAAAAGGTCTGATTTAGTTGCTTTGGCCCTCTTATCCAGTAAGTAGACCGATCTGTGATCAAAGAATTTTCCAGTTGTGACCATCTCAGATTTTATTACGATATATTTTATATGAATACATTATTCAAAGTATTTTTTAAGACTGTATATTACTTGAAGGATATTTAGCTGTTATTTCTAGCAACCACATATAGGCCTTCTTCGTTAACGAGTGTTGTACATTTCAACAGACATTTTCGTGCCCTGTGAAATAAGATATCAATCTATAAGAGACGGATTGTTTTCTTAATCATTTCTTATTCCTGTTTTTTTTTTTTCTCAAATCGTCTCTAAATTACTCTGATATATTCACTTTTGTTCTCCCTCCAAGTTTTACTCAAGGTAATTTTTGTTTCAAACAGCTGGAAAAGTTTGAGATATGTGTGTGCCATATCTTTTTACTAATTTATATTTGTGTTCATATACACACACACTAAATTGTAAATGGGTTGGTTGCCGCATGGAAAGTAAATGCGTAATATTTTTTTAATATAGACATATATCAGCAAGGAACTAGTATAATCGAAATATATTTTCTCTAGAATAATCCTCCGAAACGTCTGTAAAAAAAAAAAAAAAAGCCAAACGAAACAAAAAAAACTCAGTAAACTCTTTACAGAGTCGAGAGATATTAAATTTTGGCAATTATTCTGTCCTCTTCCCCTCCATTTTTTAATTATTTATTTTTAAAGTTCCCATGTTTTATTATGCATGTCATTTGCATTATGATTTCAAATCCCGCCAAGACTACTAATATAAAAGGGCGTAGCCGAGCCTAGTGATACATTCCTTATTTAGCCCCTCATCATGTTCCCTGATTGACACAACTGTGTTTAAAAAGCTGTCTAGCCCTGACCAGTCCACATTTTTTTTTCTCGTAGAGTATTTGTAGTACTACATTATACAATGTGTCCTTTTGCTTAGACGGTAGGAGTGTAGTTTGAGGAATAATCGGTTGCTTTTTCTAGCAGAGCGAGCAAACCTGTAGAACCTCCCCCCCTCTCCAATGGTTTGCTATACGTTTAGATGTCTTGACGTTTTGAGTTCAATTCCCGCATGGATCGATTTTTTTTTCCTTCCGTTCTTCCGGGTTCGATAATATAAAGTACCACTTGAAATCTCGTTCTACCCCTCCTCCTCTTGCTCTAATTTGCGTGTGCGATATATTTGTATGTGTAATGTTCTTGTGTTTGTTTCTTTCACATATACAAGATTAAAGTACTCGTTAAATTATTTTGTTTAACAGCACTGCTTCGGTCACAATAGATCTTGGTGACCTCGGATCTAAATAAGTTTAGCTCACCAACAATTTTTTACACACACAAAACGGAGCAGTAGTTAAATATTAGGGAAGTAGTGGCGGTCTGTGTTGGCAAATAAAAATAGTTGTCTAGCTTGATTCGTCGAAAGGACCTCCCTCTCATAATTTGAGGCCTTGTCTTTAGAAATCAATTATATAATTTATAGAATGTAACCAGCAGTAGTATTCTTTGTCATATATATATATATAAATTGCGATGAACAGTTTTTTTCTAGAGAAATTGGGTTTGTGGTGGGGTTTATGTAATTGATTTGGTGTTTTATTTTTTAACAATTTAACTATTTTCGACATTGCTTTTTTTCGTTTCGTTTCGGCCACTGGTTTATATTTTTGGAATTTAATAATTTTCCCCTCCTCTTTTACTGTTATGATCTACAGTGTTAGCGCATATTCTATTTCATACTTATTCATATATATATATATATTTACACACACACACACACACACACATTAGAAGTGAATGGGTATGAGACTAATATAGTTTGTTTCGTATTTTGCGTGTGTTCAGTCTCGAGTGAACAGAGTTTCAGGAATTTCGTTTCTCGATTTTCACTTTAAACCTTGGCCCACCTAAAAGTTATCCATATTGCTCCATGTCAATCCTGTTCGATAAGACAACCTAGCTTTGACAAAGAGCGTTCCGGCCATAGCCATCCTGTCCTTCGGTGTATCTTATTCCTGTCTGATCGAATGTGACCTTCTCTCTGTGTGTTTTTTTTTTGCTCTGACGTGATTTTAATGAGGGTTAACTGCTCCGTGTTTATCTTTTTAGAACTCTTAACTCTGGTCTCTTTTTCACAACTATAAAATATCGTTGGTTTCTTGTAGTTAGTGTGTTGACTGTAAATATTGTTCGATCTTACACGTGGAGGCAAGGTTCAAGGTTGTCTAGAGGAAACAGCCTTCGCCACATTTATTACATTATCCTACTTAGTGCTGTTATTATCTATATTAGATCAATAATGAACGGTCAGTTTATTAATGAAATGTGGTAACTGCAACTGACATATTTCATTACACAAATGGTGGCGGCCATTTCTTTTTGCCACATGGTACAAAACCCTAGCTGAAATTCTTAATCAACCTTTCTTCGTTTAGTTTTTTCCTTTTTTGACGTTTTACACATATTTCTAATAGCCAAGGAGAAATACCCATTATGCGTTACAAAACTGGTGTCTTAGGATTTTTTTTTTCTACGACGAAAAAAAGAAAATGAAACTTCAAAATATAGTCGTGAAGGTTTCTTTCAAATTTACAGCATTAAATGAAATAATAATTTAAAATATATGCAAATAAATTTTCAGTGTTAGCGAGAGGATGGATAAATTGATTTGTTATCTATAACATTTCAATTTTCTGTCTTCGAAATGAAAATTGATCTGGAGGTTTGGACTTCAGTTTTAAGATTGCTGTCTGTATGTATCGTTGATTTAACTTAGCACATATAAATTAAACTGTAATTACTATATAGGATAATAATAAAATTGGAATATAAGTGATTGTTTTGTTGAAAGTCTTAACATTTGTGGTTATGATATATTTTACTTATCCTCTCTGGATTATTATAGAACTTAAATATATCGATAGTATTTGAAACTCATGTAGGCTTTCAATAGATATGTGTTGTTAAAGAGTGATATTTCGACAATGCGCACACACACACACACACTATATATATATATATATATATATATATATATACACACACCCTCGTGTCGGTTGTCGGCGGCGATGCCAACCTGCCTGCCATAACGGTGCCATCCATCTTTGATGGGTTAGCTGGGTGTTGGCGATCAGACCGAATGAATTATTTTCGTTTAGCGTTGGTCAGAGGTCATTATCTACCATATGGACATAACCGATTGGATATACCGAACTTTCTATAGTGTGTGCTTGCATTCATTTTCCGAGGATCTCTACTCAATAAAGTGTAAACATAACTGGTTACATTAGATTTTGGGGGTGTTAGTAGTTTTCATACCTCTCTGAAAAGATCCCCGAATTTTAATTTCTTGTTACAAGTGATATGATTCGTTTATAATATTTTAAGCACTTCTAATTTTACTTGATCCTGCTTCTCTAAACCTCATGTTTTCCTCCGACAAGAAGTCGTATTGAACACGAATTAAATCGACTGCCCCTGTGAGTTTGAGAAACGTAGTATTTTTTTTACCCCTGAGGCTTTAGGGTGGATCTTGTTTTTCATGTGTCTTGTATCAAAATAATGTAAATATAGGGAGAACGTATTGACTTTCATGATATGATCTTTGGACTGCTTCCAGCTCCATCCAGTTTCTTAATGTTTTGGTTGTTAGATAGTGTGCAATCTTCACTTATTGGCTAAAAATAACTCGAAACAACAAAAAAGGGAGTGAACGTCGCTCTATAGAATAATTCTCGTAACAACCATTCCTTGTTATTTACTATCGTAGTTAATTGAAACACATTTGTATGTATTCTTACTTTTATACCTCTTAGAGCAATTTATTTGATATATTAAAAATGATTGATGCTAAAATTAAATACCAATGCCAATACAGTCCAGTAATAATGCTTGGTATGTGTTTTCCAAGGTAAATAGTTGGTTGTTAAATCAATGTCATTGGTCCAGCGAAAAACCATTTCCCAAAAGACAAGTTTGTCTACTGAAAGAGTTTTAAGTTTGCATGGAGATGCTAAGGAATGCTTAGTTTCAGTAAAACATTTTGATATGTATTTTCTTAAGAGGCAGGTGTGGTTACATGGTTAAGAAGCTTGCTTCCCAACCATATGGTTTCAGGTTCAATCCTGTTGCATGGCACCATGGACAAGTGGTTTTTACTATAGCCCAGGCTGACCGAGGATTTGGTAGATGGAAACGAAGTTCATGTATATAAATGTGTGTGTATGCATCCTTGTCTTGTGTGATGGCTGGAAATGAACATTATTATGATACAAGCAATCTTCATTTCCAGTCTTCTGTGCAAAACATGACCTTGCAAGGAAAGAGGTGGGGTTTGGCAATAGGAAGAGCAAATCTGCCTCAACGCATTGTCTAACCCATGCAAGCCTGGAAAACTAGACATTACATGCTGATGAAGAAAGCATGTATACTTTTCCCTTTAAGGCATTTCAGAACTCTAACTGCTCAGATCAGTTTGAAATCTACAACAGAGAACTTGTCTCAAACATTACCGACATTGAGGTGCTTGTATCCTGAAGAAAGCAGTACAGGTTCAATACGGTGTAGGTGAAAACAACAAACAATGGTGTTGCTAGAGTAGTTTGTGTAAATCAGTATTTCAGTCGAAATTGCCTGTGCATTTTATTGGTATGAGTTCTTTCAGCTTATTGAACTACAATTTACTGTAAATGGTACTTGAATTTAGTCATCTAGGCAACTTAAATATTGTTTGAATTGTTATCAAATTGGAAATCTCTCTAGACACATAATGAAAGAAGCTTGATAGTTGTTTTTGTTTTTTTATATCAAAGTAGTTCTGATAGCAAAATTGGTTGAGCCTAGGAGAAAATGGCTTTTGTTACATGGATGCATCTATGTTTCTGAGATCAGCTTCCACTTTGCCTTTCATCTCCCAAAGTTTATAAGCATTGGGGTCAGTATAATCAGCTATAGTCTACAGTGTGGCTTTACTCAGCCACAAAAGAGTAGCAGTTGACTGTTTGAATCTTGTGCAAAATAAATGTCTGTGGGTTCAATCTAGTATTTTATCATTTTAACATCTACTTGCATGGGTTGGAATGTATTGAAGCAAATTTTCTGTGGCTGGATGCCCTTCCTGTTGCCAATCCTCACCTGTTTCCAACATAAATATTTCACCATGTCCAAACATGTTTTCACATACAGTGCTTGCATTATAATGCCACTCATTTACAATGACCATGTGATGTCAGGGCTTATGTATCATTTTACTGGTTTCAGTTATTGGATTGTGGTTATGCTGGGTATGGTTTAATTATAAGGATCCAGCAAGCGGACTGGTTCTTAACCCTTTAGCATTTAAACTGGCCTTTATTAGTTCCAAATATTCTACCTGTTTTGGCATGCTTCCTACAGCTGGATTTCTTTCCTAATGCTGACTACTGAATGCTATAGGTTGCTTTTTTTTTGTTTTTATAGCACCAGCACTAGTGAGGTTACAAAGTAATATACAAGACTCTTTGCCAAAGTGGACGTGCAGTATTGAGGGACCTGGCTTTGTGCCAAGAGTTGAGAGGCTAAAGTATTAAGGACAAGAATAGGTGTCTTGCTGTCAAGATACATGGCTACCTCAACAAGAAAGAAAGGATGGTGGAGATAACTTGTTACGTTTTATGAAGTTGGTTTTATCTACCACTCTCGTAAAAGTTAAACATTATGGTTTGCACAGGAATGTCAGCTGAAAAAGTTAATATCTTACCATAGTTTGAGAATTTCTTGCAAGTTATCAAAATATCTATTATCAAAAGACTAACTCATTCATATATAAAAACTGGAAACAATATAAGATGGCAATTTTTGTTGACGGAACACACAGGAGACTACAAAACACTAGCAAATGATGTATGTTAATTAAAGATTTTATGTGTGCTTTATTAAAATATCATCATTGAAAACCCACTTTTCCACGATTGTATGGGTCAGACAAAATTTGTTGAAGCAAATTTTCTATGGCCAGATGCTCTTCCTGTTACCAATCCATGTTTCCAAACATGGTTTGTATTTTCCCATGGCCAGACAGGTTTTTCATGAAAGACCAGGAACAAAATTAGTTTCTTCCAGTTTCTGTCTATTGAATCCACTCACACGGCTTTGGACAGTTCTTGACTCTGGTAGAATTGCCTAAGTGAACCCAAGATTGCATCGTTGGGAAGTTGCTTTTTAACCATACTGTCACACCTGCATCTAGTGATATGAGTTACATCAAAAGTCTTTCATAATTTAACACAAATTTGAAGGGTTTAATGTTTTTTTTAATTTTTTTTTTTTATACTGTTTATGCTCCTAACTAAGCATTTTCTTCTAGAAATTCTCTAAAGGAATTTGGAGTCTTTGAAGAGAGTGATTGAAACAATACTTCCTTACAAACTTCCAAAAACCTCATATCCTCATTTTTTATTATTTCTTTAGTATAAATTAGGCAAAATTAGTATAAATTATTTAGTATAAATAAATGTTAGAATTATAATTGCAAAGAATAAGTTGGGATCTTGCCTTTTGTCAAGACACTACTGTAAACGAAGCCAGTGAAATATGTTGAGTACATACTGCCAAGTAACATGTTCCTTGTGATAATGTGGACTTCAAATGAATCTAGTATTGAACCTATATTCCAACAGTACATGTTCTGGTATATGAAATGACCTTAAATTTGTAATGCACTCTTAGGTGGTTTCGCAGTGTGGAAAGGTAGACATTAAAAGTATAGTGATCAACAAAGACATTTGAGCGAGATCGTTGCCAGTGCCGCTGAACTGGCTC
This sequence comes from Octopus bimaculoides, assembly GCF_001194135.2. NCBI lineage: Eukaryota > Metazoa > Mollusca > Cephalopoda > Octopoda > Octopodidae > Octopus > Octopus bimaculoides. Next base: position 108,397,631 of record NC_068984.1, on the reverse strand, counting down.
CTGTGCAGGTGGCATGTAAAATACACCATTTTGAGCGTGACCGTTGCCAGTACCGCCTGACTGGCCTTCATGTCAGTGGCACGTAAAAGCACCCACTACACTCTTGGAGTGGTTGGCGTTAGGAAGGGCATCCAGCTGTAGAATCTCTGCCAAATCGGACTGAAGCCTGGTGTAGCCATCTGGTTCACCAGTCCTCAGTCAAATCGTCCAACCCATGCTAGTATGGAAAGCGGACGTTAAACGATGATGATGATGATGGTTGTGTGGTATGTAGTTTACTTCCCAACTACATGGTTCTGGGTTCAGTTCTACAGTGTGGCACAAAGAGTGGGCTAGTGTTTTCTACAATGTTTTCAGGTCTACTAAAGCTTTGTGAGTGGATTTTGTCGAAAGTGGCTGAAAGAAGCCACCGTGTCTGCATGTGGTAGTCTCCTTGCTTTGACATGAGATGGTGAAATATTACCTTACTTGGAAACAGCGGGTGTTGGCAACAGGAGGGACATGTGATTAAAAAATCTCTCAACGAATTCTATTTGAGTGTGGAAAATGGAACTGATGATATTGCAAAATACCCCCCCCCCTTTTTTT
>NC_068984.1:108391479-108397033 GCF_001194135.2 Octopus bimaculoides | reverse complement strand
TTTTTTTTTTTTTTTTTTTTTTTGAAGACTTTCAAAACCTACTCAATATGCTGAGCAGAGGCATACAGTATGGCTGGCTAGTTTTTATTCAGCTGAAATCACTGTGGTATTGGCATACCAACACATGGATTTAGGTCAAACATGTTATCTGTATTTTGGCCCATTTCTGCAAAGGTTAGTTGTAGAGTGGGTCTTTGTGTTGGCATTTCTTTTAGTGAGGAGTTATCTATGGCTGACTATTGAGATAGAGATATTCTCATTTGCTTCACAGTGCATAATTAAGTAACAATGCAATGAACCTTTAGGATTTATAAGTGAATTTTCATTATTAATTATGGACACAGGTTTGGCTGTAGAGTTAAGATGTCTGCCCAACCACATAGGTTTTGCATTCAATCACATTGCATGGCACTTTGGCAAATGTGTGTTTGTGTTTCTCTCCTTGTCTTGACATGGCGTTGATAGTTGTAAATAAATGTCACTGTCATACAAACATTGTCATTCTTTTTCAAGATTCTGTGACCGTGGGGGAAATATTACCTTATTTGGAAAAAAGATAAGCATTGTCAACAAGAGTATCCATCTATAGAAAATCTACTTTAATAAACTCCATCTTTCTGGCACAATTAAAAGGTTTCTTAAGGAATTGAGGCTCATTATTTTGTTTTGTTTTTTGGTTTTTTTCCTTTAAATTGTAAAACCAAACTTGGACCTTGTAGAAATGTTTAGTTTCCATTGCCAAAGTTTTTTTAAAGAAAGAGTTAAACTTTGGTGATGGTAGAGTGAGGATTGGTTGATATATCAGAGGCCATTTGTTACTCTCTACAAGGAAAGAAGATAAGGAGTAAGTGGACTATATGGCTATAATTAGCAGTTGTACGTTTATTTCAAGAGGAGTGATTTAATGGGTATTCTTCATGTATCTTAATTGAACTATTATGTCTGTTGATTCAAAAGTCAGGCTTGTTTACAATAGGGTAGGTTGATACTCTACATAAGTTGGAGAATAAAATTGAGTTTACAATTCAACAGGAAAGAGCTATCTTGTAACTTTGATTTGAATGCAGTTTTATTCGTTTCTGATGTTAGTGTGGAGAATAAAAATAGTTTTTGGCTTGTAGTTATGTGAGAAATATTAATTACAATGAGACATGAAAGAAGAAAAAAAGAATATCCTCTTCATTTTACATCCACAAGCATGGTTGTGTGGTAAGAACCTTGCTTCCCAACTATGTTGTTTGGGATTCAGTCCTACTGTATGGCACCTTGGGTCAATGAATACCTTGAGGGTTTGGTAGATGAAAGTGTGTAACATTGTCTCCTTGCCTTGACATTACATGCTATCTTGTCATGGGGAATATTACCATTCCAGGAAACAGGTGGGGGTTGGTGACAAGAATTTCGATAAAATTCTGTCTGATCCATGTGAGTATGGGAAAGTGGTCATTAACCCTTTAGCATTTAACTGGCCAAATCCAGCCCAGATATTCTTCCTGTTTTATATTCAAACTGGCCAGATCCATCATTTCAGATCTACACTACAGTGTTTTTCTGAAAATGAAATCACAACATCGAAATCTCAAAGCTACAAGATTAATCTGAATGTTAAAGGGTTAAACGAATAATGATTTCCATACTAGCATGGGTTGGACAAGTCATCACAATCTGAAACTATGGCACTGACTTGGTAGGATTGTTTTCCCTCTCCAACAAGACTGACAAGTCCTCTTTACTCTTTGTTGATTCTTTTCGTTCATTGGCACCGAAAAGTTCATCTCAACTCTGTTAAAATTAAAAATATTCGATAGTTTAATTCTTGTGATCGATAATGGAAATGTGATGGGATTTAGCCAAACAACTTTTCCATTCACTGGTTATTGTTGTCCTTTAACCCCAGGTCAACCCGATTGAGTAGGCATGCAATCAAAAACATTCCAGTCATTACCATCCCTTCTTTTTTAGGGTTATCTGAGGACTACATGACCTAGTGTACCTTTTTCTTTTTTCAAGACAAAGTTTAAGTGGGAGATTTGGTTGCTATTTCTAGCTAGTGAAGTGAACTTGTAGATACACAGGCAACCTTCTTGACTTGTTCATTTATTGGTATATTAAGCTGGTGTTTAGAACATAACTTAAAATGTCCTTAGATACAATATATGATGGAAAGTTTTAATTTAAATATGATCACTTGTGGTTTTTGCATGACAGAACTAGTGATGGTGTGATAGTCTTAGAGATTGAATATCAAAAGGGTTATGAATGATTACCTAGTAATTTGTAGGTTGTCATCTTTAAACAAGGTCACCCAAATCCAGACATTATTTTCATAGCTGTCCCAACATATCTAAAGTTTTCTTGGGAGGAATTTTCTACCAGATGATATTCTGATAATATCTACAGTAATACCTCACTTTTTGAGGACCTGCTTTATGAGACTCCAAGTTTGAGTTTTACTTTTCAAGTACAAGATGCAAATATTGAATGAAGTGCATAAGTTCCTACTACTATAACAAATGCTTTTGCATGTTACCAAGAAATTTAAAGAGAGAGAAAAAATGCTTCTAAGCAAGCAACTCTAGACTTGTTTTTTTAAAAAGAAGTCTACAAGTGATGGTGTGTGCAAGTCTAGTGTGAGTGAAAGTGATTCAGAAAATGATTATAATAATATTTTTTTTATTATAACTGATCTTGACATTCTCTTTATATAAAATATTCTTTACATTCTACTGTTGTTTTATTACCATTTATTCATGGATATTATAAATTTAGTGAAGGTGCATGGCTCAGTGGTTAGAGCACTGAGCTTATGATTGTGAGGTTGTGAGTTTGATTCCCGGCCTGGGCTGCATATTGTGTTCTTGAGCAAGACATTTTATTTCATGTTGCTCCAGTTAACTCAGCTGTAGAAATGAATTGCGACATCACTGGTGCCAAGCTGTATCAGCCTTTGCCTTTCCCTTGGATAACATCAGTGGTGTGAAGAGGGAAGTCTGGCATGCATGGGCAACTACTGGCCTTCCATAAACAACCTTGTCCGGACCTGTGCCTCGGAGGGTAGCTTTCCAGGTGCAATCCCATAGTCATTCATGACCAAAAGGGGTCTCCTTATAAATTTTATAGGTAAAATACCTTTCTGAGAATGAATTATGATTTATAATATTGCTACTATGGGAAATTATTGCTCTGCTCTATGAGTGGTCTCTGGAAACAAATTAACTCGGATATTGAGGCATTACTGTATATATTAGTAACAGGCAGTATTGATACCAAGAGGTAATATATATCCTCACTTAAAACGTGGATGTACTGTTGGAACAAACTATACTGCAGCAGATACCATGAGAGAGACTTTCATATTGGCTTTTGGTGCAAAATGTATGCTTGTTTATATTGCCTATGGAGAGATAAATCCCCACCATCTCCAGGACCAAGACGCTATATTTCCAAAAGCCAACATGAGAGTTTCTCTGGTGTTATATACCACAATATAGTTTGTTCTAACAGAACATCCATGTTTAAGTGGGAATAAATATTTTGTTAATGTATATTGTTGATCTGAAGAGCATGTTTCAGTTTCAAAAGCAAAATGCAACTATTGTCATTTAATGTCCACTTTTCTATCCTTGTTTGTATCAAAGCCAGATACCCCTCCTGTAACTGACCTTTACCAAGCAAGGTAATATTTCCCCATGGCCAGATGTTTTTCATGAAAAATTGGAAACGAGCATTGCTTAGCTGGCAGAATCATGAGCATGCTGGGTAAAATGCTTAGCGGTATTTTGTCTGTTTTTTATGTTCTGAGTTCAAATTCCGCCGAGGTTGACTTTGCCTTTCATCCTTTTGGGGTCAATAAAGTACCAGTTGCATACTTCAGTTGATCTAATCGACTGCCCCACCCGGCAAATTTCAGGCCTTGTGCCTATAGAAAAGGTTATGATGATGATGCTTGTTTACAACCATCACAGATATCAAGACAAATGTACATATACACTTATATATGATGTGCTTCTTTCAGTTTCTGTATACCAAGTCCACTCAAAAGGTTTTGATTGGCCTAACATTGTCATTGAGAACACTTGCTGCAGGTGCCACATAGAGATACTTAACTTGAAACCATTAGATTGGGAAGAAAACTTCTTGACCACACAGCCATGCCAGCTTCATTATTTAATTTACTAATACTGCTTTCAAATTTTGGCACAAGGTCAGCAATTTTGGAGGAGAGATAGGTTGATTAGATCAACCCGAGTGTTCAACTGATACTTATTTCATCAACCCTGAAAGGATGAAAGGCAAAGTTGACCTTGAAGAAATTTGACTGTAACAACAGACAAAATGCTGCTAAACATTTTGCCTGGTGTGCTAACGATTCTGCCAGCTCACTGCCTTATTTTAATTTACTAATATTAAGAGTTTGCTAGATTAGTAATTGCAATTATTGTGTTTTAGCAGTAAGGAGACTAAACGTTTTGCACACCAAATTTACTAATTTATACACTGTGACGCCCTTGTATCCTCTCTTACGACAAAATTGTTCAACTTAAAATTGAAGTTGAAAGTTCTCCGAGAATAATCTTGAGGTACCATCCTGCTCCAACATTGAAACTAAACTGAATTGAAGTTGGAAGTCAGTTAATTACAGAAACATCTAACCTGTATGCACCATATGAGTGTATACATCAACATAATAGGTGTAGGTATGTCTCTATGGTTACTAAGTTCATTTCACAGACATGTGCTTATGAGCTCAATTCCTGTGTGTGATGTCTTAGGCAAATGTTTTCTGCTTTAGCAGAAACTGTACTGATATCATATGTATATGCATATATACATGTTTACCTTGGGCAAGTGTCTTCTATAATAGCCTCAGACCAACAAAGCTTTGTGAGTGAATTTGGTAGACAGAAACTGAAAGAACCCCATTATACACACACACATACACATCTGTGTATATCTGTTTGTCCCCCACCATTGCTTAACAACCGGTGTTGGTGTGTTTATATCTAAAAAAGAAGTACTGGGGTCGATTCATTTGACTAAAAATGCTTCAAGGTGGTGCTCCGGCATGACCACAGTCTAACAGCTGAAACAAGTAAAAGATAAAAGATATATACACTTAGACATACATATAAACATATATGTGCATGCATGCACAAACACACATGTAAATGTCAATTTTGTGAGTCTTCATACTATCTAAACAAAAAACAATAGCATTATTTATATTCTCCAGTAAACAAATAGATTAGCAGATATGTATCTGTGGAATGAAAAATGTTGTTGGCACTCTGTCGCTTACAACGTTGAGGGTTCCAGTTGATCCAATCAACGGAACAGCCTGCTCATGAAATGAACGTGCAAGTGGCTGAGCACTCCACAGACGTGTACCCTTAACGTAGTTGTCGGGGATATTCAGCGTGACACAGTGTGACAAGGTTGGCCCTTTGAATTACAGGCACAACAGAAACAGGAAGTAAGAGTGAGAGAAAGTTGTGGTGGAAGAGTACAGCAGGGTTCGCCACCATCCCCTGCCAGAGCCTCGTGGAGCTTTAGG
>NC_068984.1:108379499-108390950 GCF_001194135.2 Octopus bimaculoides | reverse complement strand
GTACTCTTTCACCACAACTTTCTCTCACTCTTACTTCCTGTTTCTGTTGTGCCTGTAATTCAAAGGGTAAGCCTTGTCACGCTGAATATCCCCGAGAACTACTCTAAGGGTACACGTGTCTGTGGAGTGCTCAGCCACTGCACGTTAATTTCACGAGCAGGCTGTTCCGTTGATCAGATCAACTGGAACCCTCGTCGTCGTAAGCGATGGAGTGCCAACAACATCTTTTTGATGCTTATTGTCCATGCACATTCATTACTTGCAAGACCCATGTGTTCACTGTAAATGACAACTACCCTAAACAGCATATAGTTAGACACTTCGTAACGTCTCTTGAACTTTGAAAACTGTATGCACAGGTGTGGGTGTGTGTGGTTGAGTAGTTCACTCCCAACCACATGGTTTTAGGTTCAGTTCCACTGCATAGCACTTTAGGAAAATATTTTCTGTTATACCTCTGAGCTGACCAAAGCCTTGTAAATGGGTTTGGTAGATGGAAATTAATAGAAGCTTTCTCTGTGTTTCTTTGTCTTGACATCACATGATGGTTGCAAGCAACTATCACCATCATACAAGCTGGTATTCATTTCCAATCCTCTGTCAAAAACATGTCTGGCCTGGCCTTGGGGTAATATTACTTTACTTGGAAACAAATTAGGGTTAGTAACAGGAAGGCCATCTGGTGTGGAAAATCATCATCACAATTTAATGTCTGTTTTCCATGCTGGCATGGATTGGACAGTTTGATCAGTGCTGGTAAGGCTGGGAGTTGCACCAGGTTTCTTTGTCTGTTCTGGCATGCTTTCTATGGCTGGATGCCCTTTCAAATGCCAGCCACTCCACAGAGTGTACCAGGTGTCTTTTATGTGGCATCAACACATAAAAGTGGACATTGAATGATGAGAAGACATAATCTCTTGTGAAAATGACATTTATTTTCTCTCTGTGAACCCTTAAAGTTTGTCTCCTATCTCAAACATGTTGGTAGACATGGTTCATCGGTACTTCTCCAACATTGCTGTTTCTTTTTTATTTTAGAATTCTTGAATGAAAGTTTTAAACTTTAATAAGACAATTTGCCCTCTGGTATCTTTTAGGGAATTCCACTCTACTGAAAATATTTGATCCAGTTTCCAGTCTGAGAGGATAAATCACTCATCATTGACACAGACCCTGAGAAGAGTCATGATCAGTGCCCTTTTTGCTCTAAACCATTAAATAAAAAAAAAAGGAATAAAAAATTCTCTCCGTCTACCAAACTGCCGTCAATAGATTATACCAATTTCTCAGTTAATTCTTTAACATTTGCATTATTCTGTCAAGTGTAATGTTTATTTGTACCCATTGTTTTGAACTAATCATGCATTTTCTCATACCTTTGAGATTTTGGTAGGATATTTTATTTTTAGAATGATATTGTGGAGTAAAGTGTGAGAGGCCCAATATATTATTTAACCATTGTTACTTGTATGTATACTATGTCTTCATTATTCAGGCACAATATGGCCTAATGGTTCAGAAGTTTGTTTTATAACGATCCAGTCTGAGATTAAATCTCACTGCATGGCAATTTCTAATTAACCTCACAGTTTCTGCTTTAATTTCATCCATCTATCTTCTCTGCTCACTGTTCCTTGAAGGGTTGTGAAGGCCTCTCCCCCATAGGGTCTTATCAGAAGCAACTGTCATTATACTTTCCAGTTGGATTCCCAAGCATGACCAACTGAGACTTTGGATATTATCCAATCACCTCACTCAAGGTCTACCCTTAAGTCTCCTTTGACTTGGTTTGAAGAATCTGTCTTGCATTTCTTTTCTGTGACATTCTATTCACATGTCCATAGTATCAGAGCAGTGACCTCTCAATGCAGATAAGTAGCAGCTTGACCTGGAGAGATTTCCTGTTGGGTAACGTTACTCCAGAGATCCTTTGGAAGATCCCCATTTCCTCTGCTTGTATTTGCAATCATGCTCTTTGTCATTACATGACATTCATGACCATTGGCAAGGATAGGTTTGTAAACTGAATTTCAGTTAATTAAAATTAATGATTAAGAATTTCTATTAATTTTGGAAATAATGGATAATTTAGTAAAATAACTTAAGTAATCTGGTGCTTAGATCATAGATTAATGAAATGACAATGGAAGGTTTTTACTAAAACTACTTTAACATTTTTGATACGGGTCTATTGGAAACTGCCTCTGGTTCTACGACACAAACTCTGTTTTAAAAGGATCTTAATAATTAAAACCTCCCATCAAAATTTCGTGTTAATTTCTTCTGTCAGCTTAATAGTGACAGTTATTTTAATAAATTCTTAATTATTTTCAAAATTAATTGAAGGTTGTGTATATCGGTATACACAAAAGGTAGTATATTTCAGTAAGAAATATGGTAATGGTGCACTCGTGTAGTTATCAAGAATTAAACTGTTAGAAACAACTAAAGTTTCTGAGGTAAAACTGTTTAAATGTACAACGGCTTGTATATTTATTCATAATGTGTTCTAGCAGGTTCAAACATAGATATGCTTATTGCTGTTGTTTGTTATAAGTGCAGTGTCTCTTTTACAATGGCTGTGCATAACACATTTGATTCATTAATACATAGTCTTTTGGTGGAGGTGCAATGGCCCAGTGGTTAGGGCAGCGGACTCGCGGTTTCGATTCCCAGACCGGGTGTTGTGAGTGTTTATTGAGCGAAAACACCTAAAGCTCCACAAGGCTCCGGCAGGGGATGGTGGCGAACCCTGCTGTACTCTTTCACCACAACTTTCTCTCACTCTTACTTCCTGTTTCTGTTGTGCCTGTAATTCAAAGGGTCAGCCTTGTCACACTGTGTCATGCTGAATATCCCTGAGAACTACGTTAAGGGTACACGTGTCTGTGGAGTGCTCAGCCACTTGCACATTAATTTCATGAGCAGGCTGTTCCGTTGATCGGATCGACTGGAACCCTCGACATTGTAAGCGACGGAGTGCCAACACACACACACACAACACATAGTGTTTTGACATGTTTTGTCAGCCAGAAGTATCTGGACAATGAATCTAAGCAAGAATTGATAGTCTTGTTCAAATATATACACTTTAAAAGAGCAAGTTGTGTATTTTACAACTAGGAGCAGTGTTAGTCAGATTAGTATCAAAAGTCAAATAAAAATGTTTTTAGGCTTAGTTTGAAAAATCAACTTCTTTTTCAGTGTGTGTGAGTTTTGTCAAGTGGTTCATGATTTTTATGGAATAGCTTCTCTGTTGGTTCAATTTGATATCATTCCTGTATTTTTTGGTTGCTGAGATAAATTAAGTTGTTTTTGCTGTTTCTAGTTCCCCAAATGTTAGTTTATCAAGGTGGACCACTTGTCCAAGGTGCTGTGCAGTGAAATTGAACCCCAAATCACATGGTTGGAAAGTTAGCTTCCTAATCATTCAGCTACATATTCACTGATTTATGATGTGCTTTATACAGTTCTACCAATTCCACTCACAAACCACTGGTTGGCCTAGAGCGATAATAGAGGACATTTACTCAAGGTTCCACATAGTGGGACTGAACCCAAAACCATGCATTTGTGAGGTTAACACAATCACAAATTGGCAATGCCGACCAACTAGGAAGTTATTTTATACAGAAGTAGGTGTTATCATTAAGAGGAAGTATGTAAATTTTTCTGAGAAAATAAGCTGAAGGTGGCATTGAAAAACTCTTGATAGAGTTTAGTGTGTCACATAAAGTACTTTGTATTTTTTCCAGTTCTCTGTATGGAGTTCAGGTTACTCTGTAGTCAACTTTGCCTCTTGTTCTTTCATGGGTTGATAAAAGGCCAATGAATTAACAGAATTGTTAGAACTTTGAATGAGATGACATGTACCTGTTCCAGCTCTTTATATTCTGGGTTCAAATTCTTCACTTTGCTTAAATCCCATCTATAGTAAGGTTATAGTGAAGTACTAGTAGTGAGTTCATTAAACTCAAAAAGCTAATGTGATGTGGGTTCATTAGATCTCTGTACATCAGGATGGTACTGCAAAATTTTCAATGCTAATCATGTCACTCCCTTTCTCATACCCACCCCTTCTGGTCTGCAGACCATATTCTCTATTATACTCACCTTGTATCTTAAGAGTATTCTTTGACACTTTGTAACCAACATCTCTATCTACATGTGCCTATATAATGCAAAGTAGTTATGTATCTCTTGTATAACAAGGCACCTGTGCCTGTCCCTCTATCATATTTTAGCCTCTCAATACATGCCATAAAACCACTTCTCCTTTTACAACCCCACTCAGTCAACGGGTCTTCTTTTTTCCTTTGCCTTGCAAATTACTTGGTGACCTCATTTATGTTGGTGTCAGAAAAAATGCATTTAACACACTCTGTAAAGTGGTTGCACATCCAGTCATAGAAACCATTTCAAAGCCAACATTGGAGTCCACCACAGTCTGCCAGTTGGTTGGATCCTGTCAAATCATCCAGCACATGCCAGTACAGAAAATGATTGTTAAATGATGGTGAGGATGGTGTGGTTTTTAATGCACAAGAAGTATTTTACATGTCATAGTTTTATTTTTACTGCTTCGAGTTCCTTCCTTGTGTCTTAAAAATTAAAAAAAAAGTGTGTTTGTGTTTATACAATTTGAAAACTGCTGGTGTTTATCCTTTGTTGGCCTTAATTTGATTTGTTATTCTCATGCTGTATAATTGTTCCTCCATCCTTTAATTTTGTTTTTGTTTCCCTAAGCAACTGGAATAATTTTAATTAATAACAAATAGTACATTTTCAATACGGTCTTTCAAGATTTCAGGATCTTATGAATCCTAATGCAGGCATTCGAATTAAACAGAGCAGGAAACAGGAGGGGGGGGACTAGTTTCTGAAATTTTAAGAGATCCTATGAGTTATATTAATGGCATAAACTATGCTTTTGTTCCATTTATCAAAGCAGAAGAAGGGACTTTGTTCACATTCCTTGTAGTATCTCATTTCAGTGTTTTAATAGTGAGATTAAAGTGGGACTGTTAGTCATTTCGGAGAGAACAGTGAACCAGACCTTAAACTGATAAGATGGATGCAGTTAACTATATGGGGGCTGTGAGAAGAAAAAGAACTGAGGGTATGCTTGGAACAGAATGAATTCTGATTGGTGCACCCAATAACCAGGTCATGGTGTTAGGTTTATGTCATCCATTATGTGAACCTGTTTGTTCACATAATGGCTATAGTGAGTGATTAAGTTGCATGTTTTAATCTACTTGATTGACTAATAGGTTCCATTACTGCTTCACAGAGTGCAGTAGTTGTAGAAGTATAGTTGGCAGTAAAGAAAGCGATTGTTGTAACAGTATACTAATGTGCAGCTTTGGGAAAAAGCATCCTCTTCTTACTAGCATGATTAAAATTGAGGTTAAATAGTAATTTCATTATGAAGTCAAGGCCACAAATTAGTGGATAGGTATTATGACATACTTAATCACTCCCAAACATATTACTGGTGCTATTTTATCAACCAAGGGAATAAAAGACATCATTACCCAGGGTGAGAGGTCAGCAGCAGAGGACTTAAAATGAGTGAAATATAGCTTAATGCCAAGATTCATTTGGTTTAACAGTCTGCTGTTTCAGCTACTCCACTAACTTCCTTTATTTTTTTTAAACACTTTATCTTACCAAGCACGAAAGAAAATCCCTCTTATGCTACAAGTAGCCACTCCAGTTGAAGGTGTAGTAGAACTGATCCATTGTTTATCATTTTGTTAGTGTGCCTTTTCCAATCATCAGAGAATTGCAAAACAGACATTGCAGTACATGAGAGATCTGCATTTAATAAAATTGGCATGATATTTATTTTTCCAATGTAAAATCTGGAGTCATGTTGAAGTGTGCTAAAGCAGAATGAATATGTGGGATTTTTTTCTTTTTTTTTTTCCCCTTTTTCAATTAGAAGAGGAGCAACTTTCACTATCTGTGACTGGTAGCAGAATAGGTGGAAGTTGTACTTTGAACTGGAATTTTATCTTCAATGCATGCACCCAGGGCTAAATAGGTGTTAAATCAAGCAGTGGAATTAAGTCTGTCACCCATTAACCCTTTTCAGATTACTCTGTCATATGTAGTGCTTATTTATTCACATTGTTTTGAATTTATCATTCATTCTCATAGTTTTTAAAATTTCAGACGATGTGATTTTTTTTTATTGTTAGAATGACATTATAAGGCTGGTGTGAGGCTGCATCTGGTTGGTTTGAATATAAAACAACTAAAATATTTGAGCTGGATATGGCCAGTTTAAATGCTAACGGGTTAATTCTTTGGTAATTTCAGCAGTGTTAATAGTTTCAAGTCTTTATTGGGAAGTTTGTACAAGCTGCACCTTTCCTTGACTATAGTCACAAGTTTTTGTAAACTCTTTGGACTCTCATTAAGGACTTTCTCACATACAAATTATAATTTCTGCACATTTGTTTTGCAAACTTGTGAAATATACTCTGATTTTAGCACTGTCCTAGAACTAGAGGTTTCACAAAGAAGTCTTGGATCGTTAAATGAAAATTTAGTTTACATTTACCTGATTGTATGCTATCTGTATTTAATTGATAACTGATAGGTTGACTGGTTGATTTCTTCAGTCATGCTTTTCAGGGAAGAGGTGCAGGATGAGTGCTTAGTGGCTGATATTGAGTAAATGATTACTATTCACATACACACACAGTGAAACAGGAAGAATCGGAGTGTGTGTGTGTGTAGAGAGAGAGAGAGATTATCTATCTAAATCTTTATATCTATATTGGGAAGTATGTGTGCCTAAACTTCATATAAAACCAACAGTAATTTTTGCATTTTTTTCTTTTTTAATATTGTGTTCTATTTTAAAGTAAGATTTTTCTTGATAATTAGTGTTCATTTGATAAATGTTAAACTATAATTATGGTATCTGTGCCATGTTTTCTGGTATTGACCCATGATGGCTAACACTCTAGTCTTGCATAATCTTAGGAATAGCCTCATTTATGTGTGAATGTTTTGGGTTAGAAAATAGACCCCCTTGTGAAGCAGCTCACAGATCAATTTAATCTCTGGAACAAATTTGTCAGTTTTTTTTCTTTCCTTTGAGAAAGGTGTGCTAGAATATTAACCTACCCATATTACTCTTCATCATCTGGAGTAGTGTAAGGGATTGTAGTTGGGGATGTGGGTATTTGTGTTGTTAATGTCCACTTTTTACATTGGTTGGGTGGAGGCGCAATGGCCCAGTGGTTAGGGCAGTGGACTCGCAGTCATAGGATCGTGGTTTCAATTCCCAGACCGGGCGTTGTGAGTGTTTATTGAGTGAAAACACCTAAAGCTCCATGAGGCTCCGGCAGGGGATGGTGGCTAACCCTGCTGTACTCTTCCACCACAACTTTCTCTCACTCTTACTTCCTGTTTCTGTTGTGCCTGTAATTCGAAGGGCCAGCCTTGTCACACTGTGTCACGCTGAATATCCCTGAGAACTACGTTAAGGGTACACGTGTCTGTGGAGTGCTCAACCACTTTCACATTAATTTCACGAGCAGGCTGTTCCGTTGATAGGATCAACTGGAACCCTCGACGTCGTAAGCGACGCAGTGCCAACAACAGCATTGGTTGGGTGGAGTTTATCGAGGCAGATTTTCTGCAGCTGGATGCCCTTCCTTTTGCCAACCCCTACCTGTTTCCAAGCAAGCTAGTATTTTCTCATGGCCAGGTCTGTTTCTGCGAAATATTGGAAATGAATGACATTCATTTACAACAGTGGTCCTCAACTATTTTTTTTTTTTACTTGTGGACTCCTTTGATTACTATTTTACTCTGGTGGATTCCCATAGCCATCCAGTGTTTAAAAACAAGTTTTACAAATAGTTATTTCAAAATTCTTATTTTGTTTGTCACACACACACATTCACTTTTGTAGGTCAACCTATGTAAAATGTTAAAGAAATCTTGCTGTTTCTTGCAATACATCTAAACCAAAATTTTTTTATAGACCCCTTAATATACTACTGGGGGGGGGTTTACGTGGACCCCCAGGGGTTACATGGGTCCGCTGCTGAGAACTATTAATTTACAACAATCATGCAATATCAAGACAAGGAAGCAAATACACGCACACTCCATAGAAGACACTCAAGGTGCCACACAATGGGGACTAAACCTGATACAATGTGGTTGAGAAGCAAGCTAAATCACACGGTTACACCTGCTCCTTGTCAGCTGATTCTAATTCACTGCAGTGACACTGAATTCTACCTACATTTTCAGTTTACACTGAAGTATCAAGGTGGAAAGTTTCAGATCTAGAAATGTTACATGTGATCAGCCAACTGGCCAGAAACTCTGCTTAATAATGTATAAAGTTGTTACCTTATGTACATATGCTGTTCACATTGATTTTAGTTTTGAATGTAATACTTACCCTGATTATACATTTTCTGCCATTGCAAAAACTGTGTGTATAGTTACAGCAGTAATGAATCGTGTTTATAAAATCTTTAAATAGAAATCTGCACTTTAAGTAGTTTATGTAGCAAGTGTAATGAGTCTGTATGAAAATCAACACTATCACAAAAATGTTCATAGAAACTAAAACAATTCTGTATATGAGTGTGTGTGTGTGTGTGTAAATTAAATGTTTCTGCAGTTATGTTAGTGGGACAAATCCCTAGGTGGATTTATCAAAATTTGGATTTCTCAGTCTTGATACCTGCATATTATATTAACACTTTAGCTGCTGTGGCAGAAATAACATACTATCTATTGAATAATTGCTTCAACAACATATGTCATTTATTGAATTACTGCCATGGCGACACATATGCTGTTTTTCTGTCTGAGTTAAGACTGTTTACTTTTTTTTTTTTTTAAATATCTATTGGAGATGGCTACTGCCATAAACATTTCAATAGCAATTTTTATCAACTTAGACCAAGTTGCAATAACAATTTTAGCCTGCGTTTATATTTGGATTCAAATGTATTTTTTTAATTCATTTATCATTTTTCAAAATGGCATTGTCCACTGCCTTGTGGGAACAGCCTGCTTGAAAGAAGCAAAACTCCTACAATTCAGACAAGTTAAATCAAATGTTGTCAGATAAGTAATGTTTTGAGCAACTCAGAGCTTGAAGATGAATTGACCCTTTAGCATTCAGATTGGTCTGTCAAATATATAGCTTATTTATTTAGATTGTTTTGAATTAATCATATAGTATCTTGTGGCTTTGAGATTTTTACGTATTTGTTCACTTTTAGAATGACATTGCAGGGTAGTTGTGAGAGGTATGATCTAGCCAGTTTTGAATATAAAACAGGTAGAATATTTGGGCTTGATATGGTTGGTTTGAATGCTAAAGGGCTAAATACATCAGATTTCAGAGCTGGGACTTCAGATAGTGGAATGTGAAACCAAGTGTTGATGTTGAAACCCATGAAGTTGTTCAACCTCATATGCAAAATTCAAGTGGACTTTGTGGGACTGCCTACAGATAGCATTTCTGACATTAGTGAAGATTCTGTAATTAGTGGTAACTGAAATTTTTCCATGTCAAGAGGATGATAAAGCTTTAAGTAAAAATATTTTGATGACTGTAGGTTAGGCCCAAAGTTTTTTTTTTTTTCAACACAGTGGTTCTCAGTCAGGGTCCATGTAACAAGAAATTAAATTGGGAATCCACAATAGTATTTTAAGGGTCTCTGAAAAAAATTTTTGCTTCAGATATATGTATTGCAAAAAACAGCTAGACTTCTTTCTCTAACATTTTATATAGTTCAACCCACACAAGTTATGTGTGAAAAACAAAATAGGTATTTTGAGAGAAGTTTCTAGTTTTTAAATATCAAACGGCTGTGAGGATCCACCAGAATAAAATAGTAAGCAAAGGCGTCCATAGATAAAAAAAATGGTTGAGAACAGGTAGAATATTTGGGTCGGTTATGATAGGTTTAAATGCTAAAAGATTAAGGATAAAACTCTGGTGTGTCGGTGTCTTGGATCATTGTCCAATTATGAAATGAAATTGTTGCAACAGTTAAAATTCAAGACTGACAACGTTCTTGTCTACTTGGTTATTTTACTTCCATAAGTACAAGTATGGCTGTGCTTAGAAGCTTGCTTTCCCAACCACATTTTCTACTCAATTCTGTTGTATGGAGCCTAGTACAAATATCTACTTTAGCTCCAGATCAACCAAAGCCTTGAGTATATTTGGTAGATGGAAACGAAAAAGTTTGTGTGTGTGTGTGTGTTTATATATGAGCTGAGTCAAACTGTTACTAAATGCATGTTAACTCCATCTAATGTGGTGAGTGCTATTTTCTTGTTTGTTTACTCATTTGTATCTGTGTCTCCTTGTCTTGACATTATTCCTTTATTTTTATATACATCTATCTATCTATCTACACACACACACATACAAACTACAGTAGCCCCAGACTAATGTCTTGTGAATGGACTTTGTAGGCAAAAACTGAAAGATGCTTACATCACTTGTGTGTGTGTGTGTGTGTGTGTGTGTGTGTGTATACACATATATATATATATATATATATATATATGAGATGCTTGTGTATATCTTCTCTTGTATTGACACTGTGTGATAGTAAATGAGTGTCGCTGTCATATATGTATATATTAGGTCAACCTGTAAATAATGTGATTTTTTTCAATTGCATGAGCTAAGTCGGAGAAGGTCAGGATAAACTACCTGCATCAAATTGCTATAAAAGCAGGTATTAAATTTACCTTGTACTTATTCTTAGTGCAAGTTTTGAAGAGAGTTCGATTTTAAGTTGTATTTTCAAGGCTGTAATGGAAATGACAAAGGAACATATTTGGCATATTTTGCTTTGGGTTTGAATGCAACAGCGCAATGGAAAGTGCGAGGAATATTAATGCAGTATATGGGGATTGGACAATAAGCATAACCCAGTGTCAACAGTGGTTCCAGAAATTCAGAGCTAGATGCTACAGCCTTGAAGATGAGCCTCATCCTGGAAGATCTGTCGAGCTCAACGAGGACATCCTGCAAACCCTGGTGAAAGAAAATCCCATTGTAACTGTTAAGGAACTAGCAGAGAAGTTTGGATTTGGTTATTCAACCATTCATCGACACCTGTGTGCCATCGGAAAAGTCAGCAAATTGTATCAGTGGCTTCCTCACAAACTTTTTGGGTCTAATGACACGTAGAGAGTGAATGTGTGCTCTTTTTTGCTGTCATGTCTCCTGAATAAACCTTTTTTGGATCGAATAGTGACTAGTGAGGAGAAATGGGTTCTCTATAGAAATGTCAAGCACTGAAGACAGTGGGTAGGGAAAGGAGAAACACCGGCACCCCAGGCTAAAGAAGGCCTTCACCCATGTAAGGTGTTGTTATCTATTTGGTGGGATATGAAAGGTTTAGTCCTCTTTGAACTTTTAACCCCAAACCAAAT
>NC_068984.1:108378023-108379489 GCF_001194135.2 Octopus bimaculoides | reverse complement strand
TATATATATATATATATATATATATATATGAGTGTATATGTGTATATATATATGTGTGTGTGTGTGTGTATATACACACACACACACACATACCTCCAGAGAGAGGGACTGACACATAAGGGTAGGCTGACTATGGAGGAGTGATGCTAGAGCTGTGAAATATTGCATGCATTAAATACATATCTTATTAATAGCTGCGTTTTCTTTCCATCTAAACTGACATTTGGTTGTTCAAAGAAGACTTCAAAAGTAACTAGTAGAAAATGCTCTTGAAAATGAACAAAATTTGGCATTGTGGTGTTATCAAGTACCTGCAGGAAAAGGGCTTAGCCCCCAAGGACAGTCATGCTGATACGGTTGCTACATTAAGGGATGATACTTCAGCTTTATCAACAGAAGCCCGTCGTATATATGTATATGTGTCCCCCCACCAACATCGCTTGACAACCGATGTTAGTGTGTTTACGTCCCCGTAACTTAGCGGTCCGGCAAAAGACAACTGATAGAATAAGTACTAGGCTTACAAAGAATAAGTCCTGGGGTTGATTTACTCGACTAAAGGCGGTGCTCCAGCATGGCCACAGTCAAATGACTGAAACAAGTAAAAAAAAAAAAAGAAAGTGCAAAAGTGGGCAGTTGAATTTTGTGGGGGGAAGAGAGAGTTTTGAAGATGACCCAAGGTCTGGGTGTCCAGCAACTGCTACCACCAAGGATATCATTGATCGTGTTCACTGCATGCTGAGGGATGGCAAGCAGCTGACTATAAGTCAAATAGCTAGTGCTATTAGCATATTCTGTGAGAGAGTTGAGAATATTCTGTGCAATGAATGTGACACGATGAAGACTTCTGCTCAGTGGGTGCCACATCTTCTGACACTTGATCAAAGCATACCAGGAAAGTTGCACATTGAGGCAGATCCATGCAGTGGAAACGCCCCTTCTCACCTGATCCAAAGAAAGCAAAGGTCATTTCATCTGCAAGGAAGTTGATGGCCTCTACCTTTTCAGATACAAAAGGCATTGTTTGTTGACTATTTTCAAAAGGGCCACATATCAATAGAAAGTACTATGCCAACTTGCTGAGGTGGTTACGAAAGGCTATCAAGACCAAACACCCAGGAAAACTGATGATAGAGGTTTTCTTTCTTAAGGACAATGCTCTGGCACTCAAGTTCTTGGTTTCAATGGCTGCTGTGCAGGATTATGGACTTGAACTGGTTGATCACTCTCCTTATTCTCCTGATTTAGTCTCATCTGGCTGTCATCTGTTCCTCAACATGAAAAAACACTTGGCTGGGAACCAGTATCGCAGTGATGATGACATATCTGCTGTTGAAAACTTCTTTGACCAACAGGATGAGAGCTTTTTTCACCAATGGTATCCAAACATTGCAACACCAATGGAATAAGTATGTCGACTGCAGGAAAGACTTTGTTGGAAAATAAATCTCATTTGGTCGTTTTCA
>NC_068984.1:108362348-108377923 GCF_001194135.2 Octopus bimaculoides | reverse complement strand
TCTGCAATCTTGCCATCATTGTGTGCAACAACTAGATATGTATATGATGGTGCTCTTTCAATTGCTGTCTACCTGATCCTCTCACAAAGCTACAGTAGAAGACATTTGAGATGCTGTGTACTGGGATTGAAAGGACTGAACCTAAAACCACAAGGTTGGGCGCAAGCTTCTTAACCAGACATGTATGTATGTATGTGTGTGTGTGTGTGTATATATGTGTGTGTGTGTGTGTGTATAATGATTGGATGTGCTCAGTGCATGACAATTAAATCACATAAATTTCAGCTCTAATGTTAATCATGTGTATGTAAGCATATGTTCATGCACACATGGGTGTAGTGGGTTGGTTACTAACTGGACATTTTGGGAGAGACTCTGACAGTGTCAACTCTTAGAGGTTTATTGTACCCTTTTATCTTACCAGCTATTATTTCTCTCCCCTCATGTGGTCGTATAAAGGCAACCTAAACCCCTACCCTTACAGACATCATTCCACTCAGGTTATGTCAGTTGATTTGACCTACATTACCTCCTCGATCCGCCCTTCTCCTCTGACATGTGCCTACAGTGTTTTTAAATTTGGTTGCTGTTTATCTTTAACTTGTCTTTCTTTCTTGATTATCTGACTTTGTGTTTGCTCCACTCTGGCCCTAGAAGTTGCATGCTGAATACTGAGACATATGTACCAACTGGAATAAAGGAGTACCAAGTTATACCCACGTTCTTTTCGTTTATATGAAAACAAGTGAAGAATGGAGTTAGTCTTATGTCTATTCCATGGTTTATCATTGTTTCACTAATGTTGTGTGAAACTAATGTTTCTTTCTACTGAACAAATTTTCCTTCCATTACATTCTGGTAGCCACTGTTTTCAGGACTGCTGCTTGAAGTAATTTTCTGGATTTCAAAATCCTTTGTAACTTATGTATGCCACCCTTCTGCACAGTTTCCATCTATCAGATTCACTCACATGGCATTGGTTGGCCATAGACTATAGTTATCTAGATAGAGGCATAATGACTGTGAGTGTTACACTATAATCCTTGACTTTAATGATTATAATGGAATCCTTAGTAAAATGCCTATCTCTGTTTGCTTCAGTTTGCTTGGATGCCAAACTGGAATTCATTTCTTCTTCACAGTTAAATGTTAAGCTATAGTAGAACATTTATACTGTATGTTTTCTGTGTCAGCATGGACACATTGTGAAATAATGAAACCAAGAAAGAGGAAGCTAAACTGACCATTTTGAAAAATGTCTAACTCCATGGAGTATTGGCTCTTTCTTACTGTACAATGACCCAATTGCTAATATTTTTGGGGAAATGCATAAACAAATCTTTTCTTTTGTACATATGTCTGATCTCAGCTCATGCACTTTGTTATTAGGTACAAATATTTGATGGCTTTCTCCTGAATTTAATGAAGCAATTTCTTCTTTTTTATAGATTGATGTTCTTGAAGGACCATTTCAGAATGGACTGGATAAAAACGTGGGAGCAATCAACCAAGGTGTTGGTGAGCTCAATTTTGAAGAAGATGAGGAAGAACAGTTTTATATGAAGGACTTACCAAAGCATGCTTGCGCGTGAGTATTCGTCTTTTTATCTTAAACTGTTTAATTTCCTTAGTTGCTTATTCCTCTTCCTTGAATACTTAAGTGGTCCTGTTTAGTTGAAATTGAGTGTTCCAATCTGTTGCCCAACTCCTGCTAAAATTAGCAGTCACACCACATCCTAATATCTTAACTTTTTGGTTACCATATTTCTATTGAAATACACTGCTTTTTTAAAAATTAATTTTGAAAATAATAATTATTAAAATAACTTCTCTTATGATCAAGCTGGCGTTTAACCCTCTCAATACTAACCTACCTAAAACCACCCTTGGTTCATTTAAATTCCCTGTTTCAAGGTGATCTCAATTAAAACCTACCATCAAAATTTCATGTAAATTCAGATTTCAAACAATTGCTTAATAATGATAGTTATTTTAATATATTCTTCATTATTTTCAAATATAATTAAAAAAAAACAAGTATCATCATCGTTTAACGTCCGCTTTCCATGCTAGCATGGGTTGGACGATTTGACTGAGGACTGGTGAAACCAGATGGCTACACCAGGCTCCAATCTGATATGGCAGAGTTTCTACAGCTGGATGCCCTTCCTAACGCCAATCACTCCGAGAGTGTAGTGGGTGCTTTTACGTGCCACCGGCACGAAGGCCAGTCAGGTGGTACTGGCAACGGCCACGCTCAAAATGGTGTAGTTTATGTGCCACCCACACAAGAACCAGTAGTATGTTTGTTATAAATATAGTAACAAAAGTGTTAAAGCATAAACTAATAAAATTTTTACTGGAAGGCTTTTATTTAAATCACTTTAAGGCAGAAATCTTCTATCATAGAACAAAGGGTTGTTTCAGGCGGATTAGTATCAACAGGGTTAAAAAGGGAAAGTACACCTGGATAATGGGAGTGCAAAGTACATTGCCTGAAAAAGTATTTTGGATGGTCCAGGTTTGAATGTCTTTTACTGTAAGTCAGCAGAATCAGGACTGACAGTGCTAAATAAAAGCAAGTGTATAGTATTGCAGGATTTTACCCAACTCTTCTCCATTCTTGATTATAGAGTTGTTTCCTTTGCTGCTTAACTTTTAAAGTTTTGTATTGCAAGTAACTGTAACTGTTTAGTTTTGAGCCACTTGTAATCTGAATTGAAATGGTGTTGTTCGGGTTTGAAAAATAGGAACTAAACTGTGGCTGTATGGGTTTCAGGTTCACTTTCACTGCTTGAAACTTTGGGCAAGTGTCTTTAACAATAGCGCTAGACTGACCATCCCTTTTGAGTGGATTTGCTAGACAAACTGAAAGAAACTCATGTGTGTATGTATATATCTCTTGCAGCTTCTACAAATCATTTTATCTTTTTCCCTCCCCCGTTTCCTTTACTAGATATGAGTCGCTACGCAGATCCCTCAAGAACTTACTCTCTCCTTTCCTTCTCATAGTAATCCCTTCATCTCCTTGCATGAAGTTGACCCCCCCTTGTCTCCCACTACCACCCCAAGTGTTTGTAGTCCTCCTGACTGCATACCAACCTCAATGGGGTAGGTGGCATGAAAAAAAGCATCCAGTCCACGCTGGAAAGTGGTTAGTACTAGAAAAAACATCCAGCTATAGAAACCATGCCAAAGCAGACATTGGAGAATAATCCAATCTTTGAACATGTTAGTTCCAGCCCATTCCAGCCTGGAACATGGTCATTGAATGATGATGATGTGTGTGCACTACTGTCTCTTATCTTGGCACCATGAGGTAGTTGTAATGAGTGTCATCATAATCTAAGCAGTGTCCTTTATTTCCAGTATTTTGCGAAAATGTCTGGTCATGGGAAAATGTTACCTTTCTTGGAAACAGATGACGGTTGGTAACAGGAAAGGCATCCAGCTCTGGAAAATCATCCTCAACAAATTCTGTCAAGCTCATGTGAGCATGGAAAAGTGGATATTAAAATGATAGTGAAGCACATTTCTGTGCTAGAACCACAGTTTGTTAATTTATCATTTATTAATGATTTAAATAGAGAGAAGTCTTGAACTTAGAGAAAATGAATGATATTTCTATGTCATCTCTATACACCTGTGATCTTAGTGATATTGGGACTAATTGGTTTTTTTGGCAGCTGTGGTGTGATCATGTAGTTGATCTTTGCATCAGTGTTTCCATTAGTGATATAGACCAGACAAAGCCTTTGAACATAGAATGAAAGCCTGTTGAGTATTTTCTCCAACTTTTTCCTGAAGAAATGTTTGTCAGATTGAACAATGGGGTTACATGGTAAACACTTCAGCAGGGCATCAGAGCAGATAAAGGCATATTTGTGAATCCTTTTTTCTGATGCTAGTTTTGTAGCTTCCAAGTTTCAGAAACTACTGAAACACACATTCAGCTTTTGGACAATAAATCAATAACCAGAAAGTTATAGCTTGCAAGTGTATGTAAAAACACCTACATGTCGTGATCAACTTACCTGTATTCAGCTTATCTGGACAGGTGAAAGTGGTATGACAAGTGAAGGCCACTTTTGCAATTATTACATCATACCAGTAAGTTTCATCCAAATTCAAGCAATTTTATGCTTTTTATGTTTCTTATGCTGAATTAACTGTATTTCATCAAAACCTTGTATTTAACAGGATTGAGATTTATATAGACAAAACACTACAAGATTCTAAAGAGTTGAGACAATTATTGTATAAGAAGAAACAGATATAGAATTTTTTTAAACTATCTCTTCTGTGTTTGAAAAATTTTCAGAATGTTTTTGTAGTTTTAACTAATTCTCAAAGCATCGTTTTAATTTGTGTTACTTCATTTGTTAGAATATTTAGTAAATGCTGTAATCTGTTATCTGTTGCATATTTTTTATTCCTTCTATGTAAGCATTTTAGGAATTTATGATATTTGCAATTGGAACTTCTGTTTCTAGTTCAGTTCCATTGTATGGTACATGGGCAAGCATTTTTTGCTATAACCCCAGGCAGTCCAAACCCTTTGGTAAATGGAAACTGAAGTCTTGTATGTTTATGTGTGTGTCTTATTGTCTCCTTGTCTTGACATGAGATAGTTATAAATGACCATTACCTTCATACAAGTATCCTTTGTTTTCAATCTTTTGTTAAAATATGTCTGGCCATGGGGCAATATTACCTTACTTGGAAACAGGTGAAGTTTATTGACAGGATGGGCATCCAGTTGTCATTCCACAAACACATGTATCCTTAACATAATTTTTAGGCAGATGCAACATGACAGTGTGTGACAAGGCCTACCTTTTGAATTACAAGTTCACTCCATCTGGCAGCCATCTATACAGGTTCTGTCTACTCAATTTCACTTGCAAGGCATTGGTCACCCCAACACAGTGGAGTCAAACCTCTGGCTTTGTGGTTGAAGCAGACTAAACCATTCTACCAAACTGCATCTGCTATGTGTGTATTATTACACATTATAATCATAGCATAATGCTTTGCATCAAAATCTGAAAAGGATAATTTATATTATCTCTAACATATGTTTTATTTGAATATTTTGTTAATGTATTTTTTAGCACTACGCTCAAAAATGATCTTAGTTTTTGCCTGCTACAGTTATCTTTAAAAATAATTTTAGTTTTGTATTTAGTCATTATAAAATGCAATCTTCACCTCTGGCTAGGTGTTGGCTGCATATTTATTACTGTGTTGAGAAAAGTAAACCAGTTTAATATTAAATTAATGTGAAATTTGCTAAAAATTCCTCAAATGGTATTTAACCCTTTCATTACTATATTTCCAACTAAAATACATTCTATGTTTCAGTTAAATGCTAAAATAATCCTGAATTTTGACAAGTTTCATAAATTAAAAAAAAAAATTATTGACATGTAAATAGTTTTTGGAACACATCGTAACAAAAGTTTTCTTAAAAAATCTGTTACATAATTTTTCCCTCAAAGTGAATCTAATTACAGGTATATACAATTTACCTGTAATACAGTTAAATTTAGCAAAATGTAAAGTAATTTAAACAGGCATGGCTGTGTAGTTAAGAAATTCGATTTGCAACCACATGATTTCAGGTACTGCCCCACTGTGGTACCTTGGGCATCTTCTACAGCCCCTAGACTAACCAATGCCTTGTGAGTGAATTTGACAGTTTGAAACTGTGTGTGTGTATGTGTGTGTATCAGTGCCCCTTTCCCCAGACAGCTGGTGTTGGTTTGTATATGTACCTATTACTTAGCAGTTGGACAACAGAGAATGATAGAATAAATTGCAGACTTTATAAAAAAAATAATAAAAAGTACTGAAACTGACTTGCTTGACTGGAAAACTGTTCAGATAGTGCCCTAGCATGGCCACAGTCCAGAAAATGAGTTATATGCTAATACTCAGCTGGATATGCAACAGAATTTTAGTATAGAAGAATTATTTGTTATTGAATGTGTATGAAACGATGTACCATAAAAGTAAAATAGAACAAAAAAAAAAGCAAACAAACTGGAATCTATGTTGAAAGAAAACAAATGAAATAGTTTCATACAACAGCAATAACAAAATGAAATATTCACACAAACAAACACACAATGATTCACAAATATAAATAAATGAAAATTTGTCACAAGTACATTAAGATAAGTCGCACATTAAACAAAACCAAGTTAGATTTTAAAAAGTTTTATAAAATCAAATTTTATATGTGTGGCAAGGACTGAGACTGATCTTTCAAATATTGGGCCTCACAGAGGCAATGGCCAAGACCTTTGGCATTATATTGTGCTTGAGAAGAAGACCCATCAAGCTAAGTAAAATGGCACCTGTGCCGGTGGTACATAAAAGCACCTTTTGAGTGTTGGGCCTCACGGAGGCAAGGACTGAAACCATTTGGTATTATTCTAGGCTTCGAGCGTTGGACCTCACAGAGGCAATGACCAAGTCCATTTGGCATTATGCTGTGCTTGAAGACCCATCAAGCCAAGTAAAACACTGTCATGGCAGATACTAGTGTCACACAAATGAAACCCGTGCTGATGGCACGTAAAAGCACCCTCGGAGTGGTTGGCATTAGGAAGGGCATCCAGCCGTAGAGACCATGCCAAAACAGACTGGAGTCTGGTGCAGCTTGCTAGCTCTGGTCAAACCGTCCAACCCATTGCCAACATGAATAACACATTAAATGATGGTGTGTGTGTAATGGCTTTATTTGGAAGAGACATCAAAAGTAACAATGAAATTTGAATGATGATGATGATGCAGAGAAACTGAGTGAAGAACAATTACGAAGATAGCCATTTATTTAGTTGATTTTAATGTCATTACAATATAAGATTAAAATGTTGTCACATCATTTGTTTGTGTACACATGTTACGCAGTAAAATACTCTCTAGTTTCATGTTTTTTGGGGGGTTTTTTTGCATGTGCGAGTTAGAATCATTGTAACAACATCATGATCAACTAAATATATGACCATCTTCATAACTAATTGTTCTTCGCTCAGTTATTTCTGTGATGCATCATCCATTCAAACTGTGTTTCTTTCAACTTCTTCCAAAATAATTCCTATTACGCACACACACACACAAATTAATGTTCCTGTGGTAGAAACTTGTAAAGCATCCCATTCTACATAATTCAACATTGTAGACTGCGAAATTGGGAAGTTTTGGTTAACCATTCAATGAGAGCTTTCTTTTCAGATGTTGGCATTCCTGGCCCTTTTTTTTTTCCTCCCCCTAACCATCACCACCTTCATTTGCACCACTACTTCTGCTCAGAACTGTAGATAGTCACATTGCTTTTGAGCTCCTCCTTATTTAATATATTGTAAACACACATTGACAGTACTCATATATATATATATATATATATATATATATATATATATATATATATATATATATATATATATATATATATATATAACATTACCAAACCAGTTATTGCCGTAACTTGTTTTCTTGTCTACCAACTAGATAATAGCACAATATTTGAGTTATCTGATCTATAACTATCCAAGCAGCTGTTATAATTCAGGTTCGCAAATGGTGTGCTATTTTCAGCCACATATGGTTTGAGCACAAGTTGATAGAAAATTAACTTGCCTCTTATTTCTGTATGCAGTTACTAACAAATTTCTGCCATTGAATTATTTCACACACACACACACACACACACCCTCCTCAATATGGCATTTTTTAATTTCAACAGCTTTTAAATCCACCATAAATTTGACTGAACTGAAAAACTGATCAGAAAATAACATGGCTCTAGTTACAGTATGGCAGAAATATTTTCCAGACCACATCGTTTTTAGGTCATGCTGACTTAAATTGCCTTTTTTCCTTGTATTTTCCCCACACAACTTCCAAATTTTGGTCCCCCATTTTCCAGGTTTGCCTTGCTTATGGTGTTGGAAACATACTTGGCCCTTCTGGCCAATCATGCTGTCATCAGTTCATAGTCATTTCCTTGGTATCTAATACCTTTTATATGTACTTTGGACATTGTCAAAGGGGGTTCTTATTTTAAAGAAAGGAAATTCTTTTTTTGCTAAATAGGGGTTTTATCAACTTACACAACCTTATTTTAAACCTCTTTCATACTTGAATTCTTGTTATGATGTCTACAATAATGTTTGACATTCCAAATTGATTCCCTATTCAAATGGTAGTAAGTTCACTGTCATTGTCAATATAGATTTTTTAATTTTTTTTATAGACTTTCAAGAAATTAGCTGCACCACTAGTTGACATTTCTGTGCTTAAAAGATAAATAGAAACAGAATCTAGTTGGTTTTGCAAAGATTGTGTGAAAATTTAATGCAGTTGAGTTAGGAAAAGCAGTTTTTAAAATAATTAATCGATATTTCTCTAGGTACTGTGGAATTCATGATCCTGCCTGTGTTGTGTACTGCAATACCACAAAGAAATGGTTTTGTAATGGACGAGGCAACACCTCTGGAAGGTATGTTCAGTTTTTTTTTTTTTTTTTTTTTTTTTTTTTTTTTTTTTTGCTTGATATTTCTACAATAACGTTACAAAATAATCTCCATCTTAATTTGGTTTCTAACGCTGTTTGCGAACATTTTATGTCAAAAATAGATTTTCTTTTAAAAGTTAATTGCTTCATTTAGTCTTTGTTCAGTTTTATATGGTCGAATAATGGCTGTCATTAAAGATGTCATTAAAAACAAAATGTAAAACAAGCCAACTTATGTCAGATTTTTTTTTTAATTAATTCTGATCAGTGTTTGATATTATTATTTGGGTTGTTTTATTGCATGTTGAAATAAATATTTCTTAAATTATGCTTATTGGTCTGATATTTTCATTCTTTCTTCAGCCATATTATAAATCACCTTGTGCGGGCTAAAGCCAAAGAGGTAACCCTACATAAAGATGGCCCTCTTGGAGAAACAGTCCTGGAATGTTACAATTGTGGCTGCCGAAATGTTTTTCTGCTTGGCTTCATCCCAGCCAAAGCCGATTCTGTTGTGGTGCTACTCTGTCGTCAGCCCTGTGCTACTTTGAGCAGTTTAAAGGACATGAATTGGTCAGTTTAACAACTTACATATATTCATTTAGTCTCAAAGTTGAATTTTATTTCCCATTTCTTTAAGTTTTAGGAAGTCCTGCATTAGTAAATGTTATGTCACAATTTTGATAGGTGTCAAATATTTCATTTTTCTAGCTATTTAATGTTTTTACCATTATGTGGAAGTAATGAGATTAAGTTATGCCTTGTTAATTATGTCCTTATTGTTTCACTTTCTAATTTTACACACACACACACACACACACAGAGTATCTCACAGAAGTATGTAGTATATTATACATGCAAACATTATACAAATTTAGAACTCAATGAACATTTTCAAAGATATAAACGAAATATTAATTTTCAAACATTACAAAAATATGTACACCCTAAAGGAAATTTGCTATATTCAATATTTTATCCACCTTTTTCATTAAATTCAGATGTTGCTGATAATTTTAATTCTGATAAACTATTTCTCCTGGTATTTTTGCACCGGTCATAGTTACTGCATCTGCAGGAATTCTGATTTGTGTACTGTGGTGAAAATCTTCATTGTGATTAAAATGGCATCAAAAGGAAAAGAATTGTCTGAAGATTTGAAAATTATTTTTAATTTGCACAAGAATGGTTTAGGATACATGTTAATTAGCAAATGAATACATATTAACATAAACACAGTTGCCAAAATAATTCAGAAGTATAAAGCTACTGGACGGCTAAGCAATAAACATTGTCCAAGTTGTCCTATTTTAACTGTGCGTGATATTCGCCACATCCAATGTTGCGTGATGGATGACAAGCATTGTACTGCTTCATCTTTGGCCCAAGAAGTGTCTTCTGTTAGTGGGAAGAGTGTATCCGCCCAAACAGTTCACCAAAGTTTGAACCAGTGTGGTCTTCATGGATGAGTTCCTCATAGGAAGCCTCTCCTCACTACCAGGCATAAATCAAGTCATCTTTTACAAAAACGTATGTAAGGGGAAAGAGTTTTGGAATGAAATTCTTTTTTCTGACGAGATTAAAATCAATTTGTTTGGGTCAGATGATATTAAACAAGTATGGTGACCAGACGAAGATAATAGTGACAAATGCACCGTGCCTACTGTGAAACATGGCAGCGGAAGTGTTATGCTTTGGTGATGCAGGAGTGTTGCTGGTATGGGAGGACTCACATTTATTGAGAGAACAATGGATTCAAGGCTTTATTGTGACATATTGCAAAAAACAATGTTGAAAAGCATCAAGGAACTAGGAAGACATTACATGGTAATGACCCTTAAAAGGTAAGGGTATTGCCTTGGCCTACCATGTCACCTGATCTAAACCCAGTAGAATATCTGTGGAGTGTTTTGAAAAGGAAGGTTGAGAAGAAAAAATCCTACAATATAACACAGTTGAAAGACATCATTCAGGATAAATGGAGGTTGATTTCATCGGTTATATGCGGAAATTTAGTCGACTCTATGCCCACAAGTCTTAATGCAGTCATTGAAAGCAAGGGTGGTTGCACCAAATATTGAATATAGCAAATAATAGATTAGGGTTAACATATCTTTGTATCGTTTGAAAATTAATATTTCATTCATTCATATCCTTGAAAATGTTTTTGTGTTCCAAATTTGTATAATGTTTGCATGTATAATATATTCTATTCAGTATAAATTTCATTTGATTTCCTTCAATATTATCAGATTAATGACTGTTTTACTGAAATTTTTTAGGGGTCTACATACTTCTGTGAGACACTGTATGTGTGTATATATATATATATCTTTAAAAAAACCAGTTCTCGTCTGATCATCAAAGTTAGTCTAGTTAGCACTTAGATGAATGATTGCTTGAGAAACCTAGGCTTTGTATGCAAAACCTTTAGTTATGCGCAGGCATGGCTGTGTGTTTTAAGTTTGCTTCTCAACTAGATGGTTTCAGGTTCAGTCCCACTGCAAGGCACTATAACCAAGTGTCTTCTATAGCCTTGGGCCAACCAAAGCCTTGTGGGTGATTTGGTTGATGGAAATTGAAGGAAGCCTCTGTGTGTGTGTGTGTGTGTTTTACTGTCTCTTTGCTTTGATATTGTGTGATAGCTGTAAATGAACATCATTGTCATACAAGCTGTCCTTTGTTTTCAACCTTTTGTGAAAATGTGTTTTAGAAAGAGGTGAGCGTTAGCAGCAGGAAGAGCATCCAGCCATAGAAACTTTGCCACAACAAATTTAGTCTGACTCATGCAAACTTAGAAAAGTGAATGTTAGAACAACTATGACTTTTATAGATTTTATTCTCTCTCTCTCTTTCTCTCTCTCTCTCTCTCTCTCTCTCTCTCTGTGTATGTATGTATACACACACACACACAAATATATATATACACATATATATGTATACACATACATACAAGTCCAATTCTAAATTGGAGTTATAATTTGGATGCTGTTACTGTGAAGAATGAATGCCGGTGAATTTCCAGAGTCTGACTATAAACATCATTCAGTATTTAGCTTTCTCTATCAGATTTTACTGGGGTTGACTTCTTTCTTGCTTCTAGTGTTGATGAAATATGGGCTAGTCAA
Source organism: Octopus bimaculoides (assembly GCF_001194135.2). Lineage (NCBI taxonomy): Eukaryota > Metazoa > Mollusca > Cephalopoda > Octopoda > Octopodidae > Octopus > Octopus bimaculoides. The sequence continues at coordinate 108,366,271 of NC_068984.1, read as the reverse complement.
GAATTGGTATTTATTCAATTAACTGCAGCACTTCTCTGCAAACTTGTAGATTTGAGCCACTACAAATAGTTGATATTAATGATTGGTAGGGTATTGAATTGGCATAACCAGCACTGTCTTAACTTATATAGCCCTTATACCTACATAGTTTCATCCTCTGTTCTAAGTTAAATCACTTTACAGTTTATCTTTCCAGAATCTATAAAATATGTACCATAATATATATTTAGGTTACTTTTATGGTGTACCAATTTAAGAAATTATCAAAGAACATTATTTCTTTTGTGCAGGGATCCAAGTCAGTGGCAGCCCCTCATCCAAGATCGACAATTTCTCTCTTGGCTTGTAAAAGTTCCATCGGACCAAGAACAATTGAGAGCTCGTCAGATATCTGCCCAGCAAATTAATAAACTGGAAGAGCTCTGGAAGGTATTGTCTTATATTATCTATATGATTTTGCAATTCAGTTTTTTTTTTATTGTTGTTTTTTCTTTCCTTAGAGAACTGTTTCTTAAAGTTTTCGTCTTCGAATTTTAACTATGAGAATGCAAGTTTATATTTGATTAAATTTAACTATATTGAAAATATGGCCAAGAAATTTTATTTCTGTTGGTTTTCAGTAATAGCTCAGTGATATTCTGTATCGTTTAATGAATAACTATTATTGTTTGGAATACAGTTTTATTAAGTAACATCCACTATAAATTATTTGAAATTAGATTCAAATCTTTTTCAGTATATTTTATCATTAACCTCTTCTATTAACATATTCCTGTTAAAAATATAAACTTTGTTTCAATTAGTTTTGAGGGATAAAAAATTAAGAATTTAAATATCTGTATTATTATTAAGCTGGTGTTTAGAACATACATTAACATGGAATTTTGATGGGAGTTCTTAATCTAGTTCACTTCAAAGTATGTTTTATAGAATTGAGGGTGGTTTTGTGAGGTGGGTAGATATGAAAAGAATTAACTGATTGAGAAAGTCAAATGATACATAAGTTATTCATGTATACTTCCTGTGAGTAGATGTATGTGTATTATAAAATTGTGACACTTTTTCAAGACTTCGAGTCTTTTTTTTTTCCACTGTTAGTAGAATACACTCTTTACAGGTGTAAATAACAAAAAAAAGAAAATTTGTGAAATACCTTTATCATTATTAAGTTAGTGTTTAGAACATAAATTAATATGGAAAGTTTTAATTTAGATCACTTTAAAACTGGAATTTTGTACCATTGAACCAGAGGTGATTTCAGGCAGGTTGGTATCAAAAGGGTTAAAATGAGAAGTTTTGTAACATTGAATCAGGGTATTAAGAGCTGCTTGTTACTTATATCTGAGCTACTGTTACACTGTGTGTGTGGGGGGGAGGCATTGAGACAGCGAATGTTTCAGCAATAACATGTAATTCTTTCATTGTAAAAGTAAAAAAAAAAAAAAATCATTATGTAATAGAGGAAAATTTTTGATTGAGTTTTGTAATTGTGGAAGAATTTAGTTGTTTCCCTCGTTAAAATATTTATACCAGTTTCTGTTGTGAAAATGGTTATATTGAATTTATGATCTTATTAGGAAAATCCTGAGGCTAAACTGGAAGATTTGGAAAAACCTGGAGTCGATGAAGAACCTCAGCAAGTTCTTTTACGGTAATTCAGTTTATTTCTATTGAATACCAATAGGATTGTAGCAAGCCATTGAACTCCATTTTGTTGGAAAGGAGAGTGTTATAAATTTTGCTGGTCGTACATATCTACATGTTTATAAAGTGAAAACTAAGAAGGTTCAGGCAAAATACTATTCAAATTTTATTGCTTAACATCAGCTAACTCCCTTAACTGATGCAGTGAAAATTCATGAGCAGTGTTAGAAATGTTGACACTGCTGGAATTTTATGTATGTATATGTATTGTTTTTGTATACCTCTGTTGTGACTTGCCTAGCACCTGCAAGCCTTTCTTTACTCTTTTGCTATTTTTTGTTCATTTAAGACCAATGTCTATTTTGTTATTTTCCTTCTTGCATCAAAAACACCTGTTGTTGTGGGGTTTTGGGATTGAAAGGAATTAATATATTTTTTCTTTTCTTTGTCCTAGTCACTCAGACTTAGCTGTATTTTGTGTGTTCTGAGTTGTCCCTGTCTCTTACACTTATCTATATATTTGCATGTCAAGTGTGTCTGTCTGATCTTTGGTGTTTGTCTCTGTCCCACTGCTTAAATATTTTTCCTCTTGTCTTCTTTGTCTCGTCTTCATTGGATCAATCCTTAACCTTATACATAGGTGTTGATACAGCTAGGGATATTGCAATCCTGTCCTTAACTTCAAAACTGAAAATTCTGTTTAGACAGCTGATGAAAGGAAAGGAAAATTGCACATTTTTTTCTATCTGTTATTGTTTTCTCGTTTTGTGCTTATTTCTCTTATTTACACATTGGCACAAACTGCTCCACGTCCACCACCAGTGTGTGTGTGTATATTGTGTAAATTTTATGTCGCAACAAAAATCCTCCTAGATTTACTATTCTTGATAAACATAGGTGTGGCATGTAAAAAGCACCTTTTGAGTGTTGAGCCTTACAGAGGCAATGTGGCTGATACCAGTGTTGCATAACTAGCACCTGTACTGGTGGCATGTAAAAAACACCTGTCAAGCATCAGGCCACATGGAGGCAATGACAAATTACCAAGACTTTTGGCAATATGTCAAGTATGGCATATTTCCAAAGGTCTGTGTGTGTAAAATCTAGTGTCCTATGGTACATGTGAAAGAAAAATATTCTTCCTTAACAAGATAAATCACAATTAGTCTTAACATATTTTTCATGAGCTTAACAAATGCTCATATATGTATGTCTGTGTATATGTGTGTGTGTATATATATATATATATATATATATATATACACACACACACACATACACGCACTATATGCATACACACATACACATATTACCATAATGCCAATTACATCAATGGAATGGAATAGTGAGATATAGGGGTAAGAGCAGAATGGGGTAAACAGAAGACAAATGGTGTCTAATTACATTTGAGATGAGTGTGTATGTCTGAATACACATACACACAAATAGTGTCTTAGCAGAAAAAAACTTCCATATGTTTTTCTGCTGAACTCTGCCTTTAGCCAAGTTAGGAAGGTGGTAACACTGTCTTCTCATGGATGTTTAAAATTTTTTTTTTTTTTTTGTCAGGGTTTGGACCAATACACAGTGTCTGCTGTTGAAACATCCTCATTTAATGTCCGTTGTCCAGGTTGGCATGGGTTGAACAGTTTGACCAGAGCTGGTAAGCTAAAGGGGCTGCACCAGACTTCAGTTTGATTTGGCATGGTTTCTACGGCTGGGTGCCCTTCCTAGCGCCAACCACTCCGAGAGTATAATGGGTGCTTTTGCATGCCACCAGCACAGGTGCCAGTTGCGTGACACTAGTATCAGTCATGGCAAATACTGGTGTCATGCAACTGGCACCTGTGTTGGTGGCATGCAAAAGCATCCATTACATCCAGCTGTAGAAATCCTGCCAAATCAGACTGGAATTTGGTGCAGACCCCTTAGCTTACCAGCCCTGGTCAAACTGTTCAACCTATGCCAGCATGGACAACAGACATTAAATGATGATGATGATTCAACAGCAGACAGTGTGTATTGGTTCAAACCCTGACAAAAAAAAAAACTTTAAAACATCCTTGGGAAGACAGTGCTATCACCTGCCTAAAGGCAGTTCAGCAGAAAGACATATGGAAGTTTTTTTTTACACAAATCTCAAATGTAAATACTCCATTTGTCTTCTGTTTACTCCATTCTACTCTTACCCCTGTATCCCATCATTCCATTGATGTAGGTAATTGGCATTATGGCAATGTGTATGTGCATATATATATATATATATATATATATATATA
>NC_068984.1:108353386-108362288 GCF_001194135.2 Octopus bimaculoides | reverse complement strand
CCTCCTGGTCCACCAGTCCTCAGTCAAATCATCCAATCCATGCTAGCATGGAAAGCGGACATTAAACGACGATGATGATATATATATATATATACATATGATCATTTGTCAAGCATTTTTAATGGAAAGTGTCTTAAGACTAATTGTGATTTATTTTGTTGATGAATATTTCTCTTTTACTAAGTGTGTGTGTGTGTGTGCATGTATAAAAATCTAGTGTTCTATGGTACATGTGAATGAGATTGATGTTTTCAGAAATGTATAAACTTGGTTTGAGAGTGACAGTTAAAGTAAACCTAATATGTTTTAATTTCTCTTTTCTTAGTTACGACGATGCCTATCAGTATCAGAATATATTTGGTCCTTTGGTCAAGCTGGAAGCTGATTATGACAAGAAACTGAAAGAATCTCAGACTCAGGATAATATCGTTGTCCGTTGGGATGTTGGCCTTAATAAGAAGAGAATTGCCTACTTCCGCCTTCCAAAAGCTAATGAAGAGATGAAGCTGATGCATGGTGATGAACTGCGGCTGCGTTACCTGGGAGAATTGCACAAGCCTTGGTCTGGTGTTGGACATGTTATTAAGATTCCTGATAATTATAGCGACGAGGTTGCCATTGAACTGAAAAGTAATGCTGGTGTGCCAGTGGAGTGTACACTCAACTTTGTTGTGGATTTTGTCTGGAAATCTACTTCCTTTGACAGGTTAGTTTATTTGTTTGTTTTGGTAATCCTTAAGGTGTGGTGGATATCTTAGGTATTTGAAATGATGCAGTAAGCTAATACTATATGCTGTTGCTAAACCCATCATTGGGTGCTGGTTCAGAAATATTTTTCATCACGTCTAAAGCACCCAGCACAGGTTGGCGTTAGTAAGGGCATCCAGCCGCAGAAGCCAAGTCTAATCAGACTGGATCCTGGTGCAACTTGCCATCTCTGGCTAAACCATCCAGCCCATTCCAGCATGGAAAAACAGATGTTAATAAATGACGATGTATGTCCACAAGACATTTTACAATGAAAGTTTTTGTCATTGGTTTCTGTTAGGCACAGATATGGCCATGGTAGGTGCAGGTGTAGCTGTGTGGTTAAGAAGCTTGTTTCCCAGCCATGTGGTGTCAGGTTGAATCCCACTGTACAGCATCTTGGGCAAGTGTTTTCTATAGCCCTGGTCCAACTGAAGCCTTTTGAGTGGATTTTGTTAGATGGAACATGAAATATGGATGTATGCATTTGTGTGTAGCCTTGTTTTGACATGGTATGGTGGTAAATATGACCTTCATACAAGTGAACAACATTGCTTGTATGACCAGGCATGTGATAAACATGTCTGGTCATAGGGAAATATTACCTTGCTTTGAAACAGATAAGGGTTGGTGACAGGAAGGGCATCTGGTCATAGAAGCGATTCCTCAACAAATCTTGTTTGGACCATGCAAGCATGGAAAAGTGGTCATTAAAATGATGACAATGATGCTCTTTTTATGTCTTGAGTAGGCTTTTTAAAACAAAATCCTGTTTCCTGACTTAACCCTGAACAGTGTTTCCTATGAGTAGTGCATTTTTTTTTTCTGTCAGTTTGATACTCCTCTCATTGTCAAAGCCCCAATGAAGTAATTTTTAAAAAAAACTTATTATTCAGTATTTATAAATATAGAGAAAAAAGCAAACCTAAAACATTAATTTTTTAATTTAAATTTATTTTGAATTTTAGAATGCAAGCTGCTTTGAAGACATTTGCTGTTGACGAGACATCTGTATGGGGATACATTTACCACAAACTCCTTGGGCATGAAGTAGAAGATGCAGTCATCAAATGTCAGCTACCTAAAAGATTCACAGCAGCTGGACTCCCAGAACTCAACCATTCCCAAGTCTATGCTGTCAAAACTGTACTTCAGCGACCACTCAGCCTTATTCAAGTAAGTTTTCACTTAAATTTTTCTTTTGATTGAGGTGATCAAAATCACAAACCAATGTTTTTATTTATTCTTTTGTTGTTGTTCATTTCTTTTTCCTTCTCTAATGTGTTGGAAACTTTGTTTTTAATCGATTTCATTGTAATTAGAGGAATTTGCAGGAATTAAGTTTGTTGACCATATAGTTTGGGAAAATTCAAAGATGAATCTCCTAACATCTCTAGTACTAATCTCTTTAACCTTAGCAATCTATAAATGCATCATCCCCTTTTCCTTTAACCTTTGTTCTTCATTTATATTACTCACTCCATCACTTGTTCCACATAACTAACCATTCCTCACTTTCCCCATAGTGTTGCAACCTCTACCCACCACTCTTCTCTTATCCCTACCCATTTCTACTCTAGTACATTGAGAATCCATCTGGACACTTCTTTACCACTGTTTTATCTTTCTTCCTAGCTCCACCCAGGTTACTTCTACCCTTTCTTCTACAATGTGAGTAGCCATGTAGCTCCTCTACAGTAAGTAACCTGTTCTGTTTTGGGCCCCTTCTATCATACTTTAATCCCTCATCTGCTAACATAAAAAGCCTCCTTCCTCAACTGTAGCACCTACGCTTTGTTGAAGTGGATCTAAATCTAACAAACTACTTAATGACAGAAGTATGATGTAGTCCTCAGACCTGTGGAATCCTGTCGAACCATCCAACCCATGCCAGCATGAAAGATGGATGTTTAAAGATTATGATGAGGATTTAGTAAATAGGTTAGCTTTGTAGAGATGGGCTTCTACTCCCAGCTGGAACCATTTCTCATCAATAGCCCCTTGGCTCACATCACCATTCCTTCTCCAAGATTATTTTGAAGCCTACCAATGATTACATGATGTCTTTTAGGTTATTTGATTGAGCTTCTCTTTAATAATACTAATCTTTTGTTGTAACTGTTCTTACAAATTTCATTATCCAGGGCCCTCCAGGAACTGGTAAAACTGTGACTTCAGCAACTATTGTATATCACTTGGTTAAGCAAGGTAATGGGCCCGTACTGGTGTGTGCACCATCAAATATTGCTGTTGACCAACTGACCGAGAAGATACACAAAACTGGTTTAAAGGTTTGTACATTTTCAAGAATAATTTCATATATATATTTTTATTGCTTCCACTTCAATATTTATCTAAGGAGAATGCAGTCTGTTATGGATGGATATAAAATGAAAATCTTTTAATGTGACTGAGACCTTTGGCAATATGCTGTGCTTGAGAAGACCTACCAAGCCAAGTAAAGCTGTAATCATGGCTGATGATGGTGTCATGTAAAAAGCATCCTAGCAGAGTTAAGTGACTGACACCTTTAGCAATATTCCATGCTTGAGAAAACTCAAGCCAAGTGAAATCGTAGTTGTGGCTGATGCCAGTGTCACATAATTGGCACCTGTACTGGTATCATGTAAAAAGCAGCCATTACACTCTTGGAGTGGTTGGTATTAGGAAAAGCATCCAGCTGTAGAAACTGCCAAATCAAATTGAGACCTGGTGCAGCCTCCAGTCAAACTGTCTAACTCATGCCAGCATGGAAAGCAGACACTAAATGATGATGATGATGATAGCAAAGCCTTGAGAGTGGATTTGGTAGCCAGAAACTGAAAGAAGCATATAGCACATGTACATATGTATGTTTTTGTCTCCTTGTCTTGTCACTACATCACATTCATACAAGTAATGTTGCTTGTTAACAATTTCTGTGAAAAACGTGTCTGGCCTTGTTTGGGAACAAGCAAGAGTTGGCAATGTGAAGGATGTCCAACTGTTTAAAATCTGCCTTGGTAAACACCATCTGACCCATGGAAAAGTGGATGTTAAAACGATGTTATCCTTGTAATTGTTGAAAGTTATTATAGACTCTGATTGTAATAATATTCAACTTAGATCAATTTACTATATTGAATATTAATGAAGATAGGGAAACTTGTGCCAATTATAAAAGTTTACATATTTGCTTTTCCCCCTTTTCTCATATAGATTAACCCTTTTGGTATCAACCCTTCTGGAACCATCTTTGCTTTTACAATATAAATTTCCAGTTTTAAAGTGATCTGAATTAAAACTATTTATCCAAATTGCAGGCTAATTTATGTTCTAAAACACCAACTTAAAAATAATAGTTATTTTACTAAATTCTTCGTTATTTTTAAAATCAATTGAAATAAACATGGTGTATTTCAACAGGTAAATGGTAATAACAAAAGGGTCAACAAAAGAATTCTGCATATTCAAAAAATATGCGAAGTTTTAATTCACATGTATCAGAATATTGAAATCAAACATGATCATTTATATGCACACACACTCCTATACAACTTTAAGAAATGATATATTATTTAGTTTGAAGTCAGTCATGGATAAGCAGACCTTCAAACAAGGCATTCTATCCATGATGGAATGTAGGGTTACATTATCTGTGTTCTTCCTTTAAAACCATAGGGTGTGATTTGGGGGACATCTGGCTGTTATTTTTAGTAGATCATTTGCTACATGGGGGCTTCTGTGTTAGTTTGTTTTAGGAATTGTGATTTTGTATTGTGCTGTATGTTGTGTGGACATATATGTTGTAGTGAAAATGGTACACTTCTTCCCACATGACAAAGTGGTATGTTTTTTGGAAGGTTTAGGCTGTTGCACTAAAACAAAAGTGAAGATCATTGTAAAAGAAAAGCAACACCTGTTTTTCGGCCCAACTGGAATGTGGCGTTGGATCAGGTCAATAAAGAGCTAGAAAGTCTAGCTATAATTGAAAAAGTCAACCATTCAGACTAGGCAGCTTTGATGGTTTATGTAAAGAAAAAATGTAATAAACTAAGAGTGTGTGGGGACTTTTCAAATGGATTAAATGACTGTTTACTCGAACACAACTGTCCATTACCAAGCCCAGAAGAAGTGTTCTCAAAACTAAATGGAGGAAAAATTTTCTCAAAGTTAGATCTCTTGGAGGCCTATCTACAGATACAGGTAGACGAAGATTGTACACACATTTTAACAACCAACATACACCGTGGATTGTATAAATTCAAGTGGCTTCCTTTTGGAGTAAAAGTGGCACCTGCCATATTCCAACAAGTGCTGGATGCAATGTTAAATAATAGTGACTTTGCTATCACTTATCTCGATATTTTGATAAAGAGCAAGTCTGTGGGGCAACATTTTGAACATATCAAAAAAGTATTCGGAAAAATAAATGAAAACAGGTTTAGACTAACAGGGAAAATGTGAATTTTTGATGATAAAAATCAAATATTTGGGTCAAGTAATTGACAAGAGGAGACAACAAGGTTAACAGCAATATGGAATATGCTTCCCTTAACAAACGTAAAACTGTTACAATCATTTTTAAGCTTGGTAAACTGCTATCAAGTATATATCCCGAACATACACAATACAAGGGCTCCACTAAATGATCTGTTGAAAAAGAATGCCAAATGGTTTTAGTCAGAAAAATGCCAGAAGGCATTTGAGGAAATAAAAAGTGTGTTAACTTCAGACTTGTTGCTTACACACTTTGATCCGAAGTTGGAAACAATACTGGCAACAGATGCTAATGAGTATGGGGTAGATGGTGTTACTCATACACAAATGTGAAGATGGCAGCCAAAAGGCTATAGCCCACGTGTCGGGGACACTATTGCCAACAGAAAAAATTATAGCCAAATTGAAAAAGAGGCATTGACAATTATATCTGGCATAAAAAGTTTCACAGGTTCATATATGGTAGACGGTTTGGACTACAAACAGACCATCGCCCGTTGCTAGCGATTTATAGATCCAAGAAAGGCATCTCAGTACATACAGGAAACAGCTTACAGTGATGGACACCATACTACTAAACTACGACTATGCAATGAAACATTTACCTTCAAGAAAGCTAGGACATGCTGACTGCCTATCCAGGTTAATACCCAGAAATGGTGAACCATTTGAGGATACAGTAATAACAGCCCTAAGAGCCGAAGGGAAAATTAAACACATAATGTGGAACATTGTACGAGAGTTACCAATAACTCTGGAGGAGATAAAGTGACACATGTCAAAAGAAAAATTCACTCATGAAACAAAATTCTGTGGTCAGTGAAAGATGGAAAAAGGTTCAATAAGAAAAAACAAGATGTAAACATATATTCAACATGCAATGGCATACTGATGTATGGTCAAAAGGTTGTGATACTTGAGACTCTACAAAAAAGAATGTTGAAAAAATTTCATATTGGACATCCGGGGATCCCAAGGATGAAAGCACTTATGCGCAGTTATGGAAGTTGAAAACATAATAAAAGGCTGCAGAGGATATGCTCTGACAGTGAAATTGCCTACTAAAAATGGGAGCCTTAACCAGAAATTAAAAGTACATGGTCAAGACTACATATTGATTTTGCAGGTCTGTTAAATGGTTATTACAACTTAGTAGTGGTTGACAGTTTTACAAAATGGCCGGAAATTGTTAAATGCAAAAGACCAACTGCCTCAGTTGTAATAAATGTTTTGCAAGGTTTGGCAACCCAGACGTGATTATATCTGATAATGGAACAAAATTTGTGTCCAGTGAATTTAGAAAATTCTGTGAAATGTTCATGGCAGAACAAAATAATAGTGCCTGATCAAATGGACAGGCAGAGTGTGTTGTGGGCACTTTTAAAAGAGCTTTGAGAAAAGCATATGAGGAAGCCACAGACAAGTTGCTCTGCAGCAATTCCTAAGGGTATACAGGGTGACACTGAACCACAATACAACAGCAGAAAGCTCACCAGGTGAACTGATGTTCACGAGGAAGATGAAATCAGCTTTTGGTAAACTGTTACCTGGCGAGGAACCAGGAAAAACAATCCAAAATTTTTCAAAATTGGTGATAAGGTGTACATGAGGTTCTATAAAAAAGGAAAACGGGACTGGGAAGAAGAAAAAATTATAATGTACATAGGAAAAATGATGTACAGAATTAAAAGCAGAAAAAGTATTGGAAAAAGACACAGAAACTAGTTGAAGAGGTTCGGAGAAAATGAACTAGACAGATTGGAAGAGCCTATGGAATGGCTGTATGACACATTCTAGATATCAACACCATTACAGGTGGTTGAACCTATGCATACAAGTGGAAGTAAAAGGAAGAACAGAGTTCCTACAAAAAAACACCAAAAGGAAAAAATATTAAGTTGAAAAAGAAATGCTAAAAAGGGAGGAGGGTCGAATAAAGTAAAATAAAATTACTTGCTTCCCAAAGAAAAGAAATTTAAAGGGGAGATGTAGTGAAAATGGTACACTCTTTCCTACGTGACAGTCACTATAAAGTCAGTCAGTCAGTCAGTAGTAGTAGAGTCAGACTAGTTCTCAGTTGGAGTCAGTGTCAGTTACGTAATATATACGAATTTGAGTTACCATCAAGGTAGACGTTACAAAGTTGTCTTGCAGAGCTCTCAGCAATAGCACAGTAGATGAGTCAAAGATAATATGATGCAAAACACTGCCACAACATAATAGTGGTGACGAGAATATTACAGTGCTGACGACAACATACAAGTGGACGAAGGTCCACATTATAACAATATATATATATATATAACTCTGTTTCTTTTTCTCCAGGTTGTTCGTCTTTGTGCCAAGAGCAGAGAAGCTATTGATTCTCCTGTCTCCTTCTTAGCTCTACACAACCAAATTCGTAATATGGACAGGTAAGCTTCCATGTTTCTGTCTCAGTTCAATTAGTCACGTCAGTTGATTCTACAAAAAGTTTTTGCGCTAAGGCTTCTTTATAGTCAATGCAGTTGATGTAATATATTTTTAAATTAAAAAAATATTAACTACATGAAAAAAAAAAATTAACTTTTGGGAAAGAAGTTTTCATATTGTGTTAAAGTACTTATAGAGTAATTTGTATATAAATTACCTCATAACAAAATCTCTATATACACATTTGCCAAAGTGGAAAACTGTTAATTGATGATGATATGTATAGGATTGATTTTTTAAAAATTTTATTCTTTATCTAGCATGCCTGAGCTTCAGAAACTACAACAACTTAAAGATGAAACTGGAGAGTTGTCGTCAGCTGATGAGAAACGTTACCGAGCTCTCAAGAAACAGTGTGAAAAAGAACTACTGCAAGTGAGTGAGAGCTCTCGAAATTTTCTTTCATTATTTTATTACTCAGACTTTTGGAAAATTCAGTGGTTTCTCTGTTTGACATCTCACTGAGCAAATTTTCTAACCTCCTTTTAAGGGTTTTTATTGAAGTTAGTTTGCACCTCCAATTGGCGCAACAGGTAACAGTATGACGATGAGTATATAAGAGATATCCTTCGTTTCTTGTCCGTTCATAGCATCCCCCCTTTTCCTTTCCACTATGTGATGCTGAAGAGGAGATAATCACTCCAAAATGCACACATCCACCAGTTTGATTAGAGGGCATTTCAAACTGATTACACCTATTTCTTTACAATGAGAAATTTTCTCTTATGACAAAATACAGTGAATGACTTTCTTACATGTTTAAATATACCCCAAGTATCACTGTTCAGCACTTCTCCCTATTTTAATAAATTAACTATTGGCAGAGAACTTTTAATACAAATAAATGCTGAGTTTGGAATGGATGTCATTTAATTGTTGAGTGGCTGAAAGTTCTACATATCTTCTCTCTGTCTATCTATCTATCTATATATATATATTAACACTCACAATCCCACACACACACGCACACACCCACATACACACACACACACACTTCTCACCAACACTACACACTCACACAGACACGCATACAATCACACACACATGGGCATAAACAACACACGCATATACAATAGCAAACGCACGCACACACACGTACACAGCCACGCACATACACACAAACACACACACGCACAGAAAACATACACATACACACACGCGCACATACAAAATACACACACACGTACACGTACCTAACACCTAC
>NC_068984.1:108351236-108352952 GCF_001194135.2 Octopus bimaculoides | reverse complement strand
ATACTTACACTCTGACGGGTATTCACATTGACATTACACATCCAACGGAGCATACTGGCTTCATTCCTTGCGAGCTTACGTATGTCCTCAGCAGTTACAGCCCATGTTTCACTGCCATGTAGCATGGTTGTTCGTACGCATGCGTCATACAGTCTGCCTTTTACTCTGAGTGAGAGTCCCTTTGTCGCCAAAACGTTGAGAAGTAGAAACTTAACATGATGTAATGTATTTTGGTATTGTTTCTTTTTTAGCATGCTGATGTGATTTGTTGCACTTGCGTTGGTGCTGGTGATCCTCGATTAGCCAAAATGCAGTTCCGCTCAGTTTTGATAGATGAAAGCACTCAAGCTACTGAACCAGAGTGTATGATCCCTGTTGTTTTGGGTTGCAAGCAGGTATGTATTCGTTGTTACTGAGTTTTTGGTTAATTTTTAACAAGTACGTGTTCCAACTACATGGCTTCAGGTTCAGTGCCAATGTGTGGGACCTTGGGCAAATGTCTTCTATAAAATCAAAGGCTAGCTAAAGCCTTGTGAGTTGATTTGGTAGGAGAATGAAAGAAGCCAATCATATCTGTGTGTGCATATATACATGTATGCATGTGTGTTGTTTACTACAAAACTTGTAATTTGAGTGATGATGTTGTCCATTCTCGTGTCAACAAATCTGCTTGCTTCACAACTTAGAATCCAGGTGAAATAAGGGATTCCTTTTTTGAAAAGCAGGTATGCCTTAGTGACAGGGCTGGTATCCAGTTGTAAAACAATGTCTCAATAACATATTTAAATCATTTTCTTTTTTCCATGGTTTACATGAATATGACCAAATTGACATAGGTTTATTAACAAATATTTCATTTAATATTAAGTTAAAATGTAGCTATAGCTCTATACTGTTGATGTGTCTATATATTTTTAACTGTACACTTATGACAAGTAAAGATATTAATCACTAAATGAACAAAACTGGAACAATGCAATGACATACATATTTACTCTTTATACTTTCTGGCAGAATTAAATATATGAATATGCTAATGCTGTTCTATTTATCTTTGGAGGCCAACTTCTCCTTTCTGACTATGTGCATTTGCACACCATGGTGTTTCAATCAGGTTATGACTCTTCAGCCAAAAGTATTTCTGGATGACTTGAAACAAGAATTCTCTTTGGCTTTGAGCTTGTGCAATTAATGTTAAAAATTTTAAATTAATGACCTCATATGATGCATAAATGTTGAGTTTTAGGTTAAACATAAATTAGGTTTCTCATGATTAGAAATTGTTTAGAAAAGTTCTATTTTCTTTTCTGTATTTTCTAGTTAATCCTGGTTGGTGACCATTGCCAGTTAGGACCAGTTGTCATGTGTAAGAAAGCAGCTCGTGCTGGGCTCTCCCAATCATTGTTTGAGCGCCTTGTTGTGTTGGGCATTCGACCAATTCGTCTGCAGGTCCAGTACCGTATGCATCCTGCTCTGAGTGCATTTCCTTCCAACATTTTCTATGAAGGGTCATTGCAAAACGGAGTCACAGCTGGTAAGTATTTTTACAGAATCATCATCAGTTTTGTTTTGCATCGATTGCTGCTAATATGTTATATGTACCTATAATTCCCAAGTCTTTTCTGTGGAGTCCATTAATTTAAAAATCGGTCTCCAATAATTCTTAAGTCTTTTTTGTTTTTTTTTCTTCATCCATTGTCAGTCCAAACAAACAGT
>NC_068984.1:108349960-108350632 GCF_001194135.2 Octopus bimaculoides | reverse complement strand
GGGGTGGGTCTTATTGAAAATATGACTTGTTTCTTGTAATGAATATGAACAATTCTTTTTAAGAACAAAATAATTTAATTAAGAAATAGCTCTCTTTGAGAAATAACGTGAAGTGCAAAGGCTTAAGGAAATTGAATGAAATTAAGAGAGGTTTAAGGAAGCAAAAAAGCAATCAGATGCTGTTAACAAAAACGAAAATCTGTTAAAATAGCTTTTGGTATATTAATGATAGTGAAGACAGTTAAAATTATTGCCCATAATGTTTGAAAATATATTCACACATTAAACCTGTTGGCTTTTTCTTCCATTTTATCTATCCTATTGCTATTCACTTCTTTGTTTTTACCTTCTGCCACATGCTTTCATTTTCATGAACCTGCCCATCTTCAATCCTCTGTCCCTATTCTCTTTCATTTCCACTTGTTCCTATTATCTCTTATATCTTGAGGTTACACTCTAAAACTTCATCACCACCATCTCTTTTCTCGATTTCTAGCTGGGGTAGCCATGTATCGCTTCTACAACAAGGCACCTGTCTTTGTCCCTCTGTTACACTTTAGCCTCTTAACATTTGGCACAAAGCCACCTCTCTCAATACTGCACTCCCACTCTGTCAAGGGTGCTTGTCTTGCTAGTTCCTTGGTGACATTACTTGTGCCAGTACCACAAAAA
>NC_068984.1:108348743-108349610 GCF_001194135.2 Octopus bimaculoides | reverse complement strand
TCAGTTTTGATATAGTCCCTATATGTCTTATAGATATTTGTCATCTTTATGAATGGTGTGCTGTATTTCATCACACTGTCAACACTGATGAGCTGTGCTCTGGCATAGCTAGGCCAGGATGTGTAATATGGTGCCTTCTTGAGAGCCTGAGTTGTCCCATTGTCCTTAACTTGAATGAATGAATTATTGTTTGTTTGTTCATTGACTTAGAATCTACCAACTATACTTTCTTCCCTCACACACAAACACATGGGCTTGTGTAGATATGGCAAATCATTATTGTTTAAAAATCCTGATATTTGGACACTGAACTCTAATCTTTTAGTTGGTACTTGACTAATTTGAGTTCAAATCTGAGTTTGTCTTTATAATGTGGCCCACTGCAGATGGAATTAGCTGCTGTTAAATATGTATTAAAGTCAATTCAGTTGATGATTACTTTACTTCATTCAATTTGGTAAACAATCTTGCACTACTGGAATTTGCAGTAGAAGTTAAAACAAATACACACACACACACTTATTTCTATTTTAAAATATCTTTACTTTCGAAATAAAGACCAATAATATACTGTAATTGATTATGCTCATAACAAGAACAAGCTCCTGTCAGACCTGTATTGCATGTAAAGGTTTTTTGTGGCCAATAATTATTATTAGTGATAAAGTAACTTATTTCCTTTGCAGCTGAGAGAACTCGAAAGACTCTGGATTTTCCATGGCCTCAGTTGGATAAACCCATGTTCTTCTATACAACTGCTGGTCAAGAAGAGATCTCAAGTTCAGGCACGTCGTATTTAAACAGGTAAATACATTTCGATTTAGTTTGATACGTTTATATATATATATATATATAAACGTATCAAAC
>NC_068984.1:108326623-108348656 GCF_001194135.2 Octopus bimaculoides | reverse complement strand
ATAGTTCTCACTGGTAAGAGTAAAACTTCTAAAATAGAGAAATTCAAATGATCACTTTGGAATGCCTGTCATGTCCACAAATGTGGATTCCAATCCCACAGGTAGCTTTTAACTTTTTTTTTCAATCCAAAAGGATTTTCCAACCCAATATTTACTTGCTATTATTTATAACTTTGTAGTTTGAGATCCACTATTCAAAAAAAAAAAATTCTCATTCTCTTGATGCATTCCTACAGAGTTTGACATACTTTGACAAATTCTTCAGGAATGCAAGTCATTTTTCTTTGTTTTAATATCTACTTTTCCATGCTCTCACAAATCAGTTGGAATTTATTGAGGCACATTTTCTATGACCAGATCCCTTTCCTGTTGCTGACCCTCATCTATTTCTGAGTAAGGTAGTATTTCTCTTTAGCGAACGTTGTTTCCACAATAAACTGGAAACTAGAATCACCACTTACGTGATGGTGCTGCTCATTTATGACTATCATGTGATATCAAGTTAAGGAAGCGCAAATATACAAGAGGCTTCTTTTAGTTTACAACTGCCAAATTTATTCACAAAGCTTTTGGTTGACCCCAGGTTATAGTATGTGTTATGTAGTAGGATGTAGAACTGAACCTGAAACCATGTGGTTGAGAAGCAAAACTATATTCATGTATTAAGTGTAGCTTCTGGGTTCTCTTTTAGCAATTATTGCCATGTGTTCAGAAATTTAATTTTACATTCATGTGGTTTTAAGTTCTATATCATTGTGTTACATGTTGACAAAATGTCTTCTCCCCTGTACAGAAACCTATGGTATAGATTGGATTTTCTTCCATTTCCTCACAGGTGTTGAAGGCATTCTAATGGTCATAAGCACTGTCGTTCCTTCTCTGACACACAAATCATATTTAAAAACAAATTGTTCTTGACATTACTTTGATTCAGTATATTTACAGGCTTAAGCCACTGTAACTAGTTTGGTAGATAACTTACTTGGTAAATAATCTCTACATATATTGGTAATGAAATTCCTTATTGTTTGACATTAAAATCTGAATTTTTTTTTTTTTTTTTTTTTTTCCTTCTAATTGAAAGAACGGAGGCTGCCAATGTTGAGAAAATTGCTACACGGTTTTTGCGTTCCAGCATCAGACCTGAGCAGATTGGAATTATAACACCCTATGAAGGACAAAGAGCATATGTTGTGCAGTATATGCAATACAGTGGTGCACTGAACAAGAAATTGTATCAGGTAAAAAGAATGTTTCCTTTTCTTGGCTTTGCATGAATGTGTGTAAAAGGTCACTAGTTTCAGATTTGGTGCACTGAGTTTAACCCTTTAGGATTCAGATTACTCTGACAAACATAATGCTTATTTATTCACATTGTATTGAATTAATACCACATTATCTTGTAGCTTTTGGATTTTGATGTGTTTACTTTTAGAATGACATTGTCAGGCAGGTGTGAAAGGTTGCATCTGGCTGGTTTGAACATAAAAAAGGTCAACTATTTGGGTCTGATATGGCCTGTTTAAATACTAAAAGATTAAATGTTAAATTGCACTTTGCCTTTCATTTCTGTGTTGTCTGTAAATATACTGGTAATACATTGTATTATCATCATCGTTTATCATCTGTTTTTCCATGTTGGCATTGTCAGTAATTTGACAACCAATGTTAGAAATCGGAATGAGTGATGGCTGGCAAAATCATTAAAGCATGGAATAAAATACTTTGTAGTATTTGTTCCGGTTCTTTACATTCTGAGTTAGAATCCCCACTAAGATCAAATTTGCCTTTTTCGTCCTTTCATGGTTCATAAAACAAAAGTGCTTGTCAAGTATTGGGGTTTATTCAATCAACTGTTTCCCAGTGAGAAAGCATTAATAATGATGGTGATAACTGAAATAAAAGCAGCTGACCAGCTTTATTACTTAGGGACAAACAATACACTTGTGCTTATTCAGAGAGTAAGCTGTTTAAAAAAAAAAAAATTGAGTGAAAAAAACTGACTGTAGTTTTGAAATCAGTTTGTTAATTTTGGTTTAGAAGAAGCAAAACTCAACAGAAATTTATTTTCAAAATTGTACCCCTGTGCTATTCCCTGAATCAGTTGCACTGCGGACTAAATAACCTTCCATTATTTGTTCTGATTTTAAATCCTATTGAGTACATTAGATTTGAGAATGTTCCCTTGTAGATGTGATAGTGACAAAAGGCATATATTATAACAATTGCACAAGAATGCTGATTGGTCTCTTAATTCTTTTGATACTCTCTCAGAAATACTATTTTGCTTCTAAAGAATGCAAATTTAAATTGGAACCTTCACTTTTGTGTTAGAACTTCTTGTTTCACTCAGCAGCTTAATAATAGTTTCTGATTTAGGCACAAGGCCAGCAAATTTTAGAGGAAGGTGTTAACCAGTACAAGTGACCCTTGTATTTGACTGGTATTCTAACACTGAAAGATTGACAGGCAAACTTGTTGTCAATAGGTTTTGAACTTGGAATAAATCCTGTGGGGCATTTTTTAAAAATAATCTTTCAACTCTGCCAATCCACCAGCTTAATAATGACTTATTTTACTAAATCACTCCAAATTCCTGAGTATTTTCCAAATAGTCAGTATATTTCTGTGCATGTGTATAGCCCTGAAAGGTTATTTTATTTTCATTGTTGTTTTGTATGATACTGACCAAGATATGCCAGTTCTAAAAGGATGTGACACCATGATGGGGTTTACATTGCTGTCAGTTACTAATCAAATATATTTTACTTATTTCAGGAAATTGAGGTTGCAAGTGTGGATGCTTTCCAAGGACGTGAGAAAGATTTTATCATTCTGTCCTGCGTCCGATCCAACGAACACCAGGGAATTGGTTTTTTGAATGATCCCCGTCGTTTGAATGTTGCCCTCACAAGAGCACGGTAAGCTAGATTTATGGAGTTTGTTTGCTCAGATCTTCTTGTAAAGAAATAAAGGGAATGTATTATTCACCGTTTCCTGTCAGAGGTGACAGTTCTCATGTAGGTTTGTGGTGGTTGGCTGCAAGTATGCCATTGAAATGCTTAAAAGGGCTGAGATGCATCTGGTTTTCATACTAGCCACTGCTGGATGATTTTTTTTTGTCTCTCTCCAATATCTATTAGCTTTTTGAACACAGCATGTTCATAAGGGACTTCATCTCAGATGAAAATGAAAGTAACTTACCTGCCAGTGATATATATAAATTATGCTATTATAATAGTAAATTCATCATCATCATCATCATCATCATCATCATCATCGTCGTCGTTTAACGTCTGCTTTCCATGCTAGCATGGGTTGGACGATTGACTGAGGACTGGTGAGGCAGATGGCTACACCAGGCTCCAATCTGATTTGGCAGGGTTTCTACGGCTGGATGCCCTTCCTAACGCCAAATGATTTGCAAAAAAACTGTGCTCAGTGTTAAGGGGAAATTTGAGAGAAGAAAAACTTTAAAGAATCGTTTTTTTTTTAATAGATATTAAAATACAAAATTAAAAACAAAAATAAAATTTTTGAAAGGAATCCATTTCCAATAATTTATGGATACACTGTAATCAAAACTACATATATAAGGAGAATGATGATATGGACATCAATAGTTTACTATATATATATATTAAAGTATGAAGGTGCATGTCCTAATGGCTTGGGTGTTGCACTCAAATTGCAAGATCGTTTTGTGTTCTTGAGTCAAATGTCCCATTTTATGTTGCTCAGCAATCACTTCAACATCTGGCATGTGGCCCACAGTGCACTTGTACAGGTGATGTTGATTTGATGGAGGTTGTGAGCTAATGTACAACACAAATATCTGATTGCTATAAGCAAACTCTCCGTGCAGCTTGTTTGCGGAACCCTCATCTGTCATCTACAACAGGAGAGAATCCATACCCACTAAACAAAACAAAGCCATGGACAAATGTCAGTAGATCACAATATTATACATTCAAGATTGAGAATGATGATCTTTCATACAAGAAAATCTTGGAGTGACCAGTTTTAATTTGTATCTTCTGTCAGCTCTTTAGTTGGACATCCATGCATTTTGCATTGTACAAGTTTTCAAGATTTGGAGAGTTTCATTTGATCTTGCTTTTGAGATCTCTAATTGATTGTGTTAGTTTTAGCTGAATGATGGAGTGCAGTGGGGAGCAAGCTGGACAAGGCTTATTTGCCACTGCTTTCATTTGTTTTACATCCATTTTTCCATGTTAGCATGAATTCGTGGAATATATTATTGAAGCATTGCTTTACAGCCCGGTGCCCCTCCTATCACTAACCCTTGTTTTTTTCAAGTAAGTGGTTGATATATTTACAAAAGTGACAGCAAGCAACTTCAGTAGAGGACAAATATATATGCACACATAGCATATACATACCAACCTACATATGTGTGCATGCACACAAAATAAAAACTATGGGATTATTTGGAATCACTACAAATGTTTTGCTAAGAGTCTCTACTGTGATGTAAGCATAGTTCAGTCAAGTATGCATTATGCTTACATCATAATAATGACCCTTAGCAAAACACCTGTTGCAATATCAAATAAACCATTCATCTGTTTTAATGTTTTTATGCTGTGCTTAAGGTTCCATTCATCATTGGGTTCTTTCAAGTATTTTTGGCATGCTAGATTATCCAACAGTCAATTAACTTATTCAGCAGTGAATAATAGTTGGTTTTGCATTATTCTGTTTAGCCAATTTATGGCATGTTTCACTTGGATGTGCTGTGATCTTTTATAGACCCCTTCCCCTACATAATCAAAACTATATATATATATATATATATATACACACACACACAATGTGCCATGTATGTATAAGAATATAGAACTGAACCTGAAACCATGTGGTTATAATGCACAATATATGGATTTATATAATCCAATGGTAA
Source organism: Octopus bimaculoides (assembly GCF_001194135.2). NCBI lineage: Eukaryota > Metazoa > Mollusca > Cephalopoda > Octopoda > Octopodidae > Octopus > Octopus bimaculoides. Next base: position 108,343,732 of record NC_068984.1, on the reverse strand, counting down.
TAACAAAAAAAAGCTCCTTTAGTGGACCAGGCTTCAAACCACAGTAAACTAATAGGTAGATGTGTAATGTAGAGTCCTATGAAGTTGAAATTCAGTAAATCCAATCAGTGAAAATTATTTCATGAGGAGTATATAGAATATAAAGAAAGTCAAGAGGTGTGAGATGAATATATTTATCTCATTATTTAATATTTCACCATCCAATGGATATCAACTGGTGAAATAAATATATTCATCTCCTACCTCCTGACTTTCTTTATTATTCTATATACTTATATACCATAAACAGTAGGCGAGGTATGAGAGGTGAATATATTTATTTAATTGCATATCACTAGAATTATGACCATTTTGCAGCCTTCATCATGTATTGATTTCTGTGTATAATAAATTATTTTACATGTCTGCACTAATATGCATGTTTGGAAACAGGTGGGAATTGGTAACTGGAAGGGCAACTGGGCGTAGAAGATCTACCTCAAATAAACTCCATCCAACCGATGCAAACATAAAAGAGTGAATGTTAAATGATGAGGATGCAATAATCAATTGGTTTACATGGATATTGGAGAATCTAGGGTCACAAAAAAAAAATGATTTATGCTCATTTTAGGTTTTTTATGTTAAATTTTGGCTCTATCTTATATTTATACTAGTGTTAGCTGTCTTATTTTGGATAACTTTGGAAGTATAATTTTGCCATCATAGGTTGTAATATGAGGAAATATAGCTTACATACAATAATTATTTAACTTTTGTCAAATTTCTTGGTGCTTATACAAGATTATGAAATGAATACTGATTTTCAAAAGAAAATATTAAGACAAATTTCTTATTAATTTCAATAAATTACAAATCTGCATAATTACAATCTGCTTGATCAAAAACTTATCTTTGAAATATTTCATAAGAAATGTGTATTTTTCAGAAAGTTGTGACGCCTACACCTCTTGCTCTCTCTCCCCTTCAAGTTATTATTATTGTAATTCTCTTGTGCATTTGTGCATTCTTAATTTGAAAATTTACTTTCTTTTAGATATGGAATTATAATTGTTGGCAACCCCAAAGTACTATCTAAGGTAAATCCTCTTTTTCTTTAATGAGAAAAAAAAGCTACATAATATAACTTGTTTCTTAAAATTAGTTGGTGTTGCATGATTGTATTTGACTAAATATAATTTATTTTATCTTTTCACAGCAACCTCTTTGGAATCATCTGCTTACATATTACAAAGAACAGAAATGTCTGGTAGAAGGAGCCCTCAATAACCTAAAAGAATCGCTAATCCAGTTTAGCAAACCCAGGAAACTTGTTAACACTACCAACCCTGTATGTTTTATTCACTTAGTCATCCTTAATGTTACTTCCATGTCAGTATGGTCTTCTCTCTTCTGCAAGTTGCTCCCCCCACATGTGAACAAAATCCCATTGTTTATTTAAACCAATGTTTTGTACATATGTAACAGCGGTTCTCAGATTGGTTAATCCGCCTCCTCCGAATAATATAGAAAATTTTACTCTCCACTTCTACTCTGTATACATCATCATCATCGTTTAACGTCCGCTTTCCATGCTAGCATGAGTTGGACGATTTAACCGAGGACAGGTGAACCAGATGGCTACACCAGGCTCCAATCTGATTTGGCAGAGTTTCTACAGCCGGATGCCCTTCCTAAAGCCAACCACTCCGAGAGTATAGTGGGTGCTTTTACGTGCCACCGGCATGAAGGCCAGTCAGGAGGTACTGGCAACGGCCACGCTCGAAATAGTGTATTTTATGTGCCACCTGCACAGGAGCCAGTCCAGCGGTACTGGCAATGAACTCGCTCGAATGTCTTTTCACGTGCCAGGAAGGCGACGTTGGTAACGATCACGCTCAAATGGTGCTATTTACGTGCCACCGGCATGGAAGCCAGACAGCTGGTGCTATGGCAACGATCACGCTCGGACGGTGCTCGTAGTGATCTCCTGGTACAGGTGCCAACACTATTTCGCTTTTGCTTGCCCCAACAGGTCTTCGCAAGCATAATTTTTTTTCTTTCGTTTCCATGGTGTTGGTCAAGTTTATGAAACCTAGCAGGCATGGCAATGCAATTAAGAAGTTTGCTTCCCAACCATGTAGATTCAGATTCAGTCCCATGTCATGGTATGTTGTGCAAGTGTTTTTCAACTATAGCTCCAGGCCAACTGAAGTCTTCTGAGTGGATTTGGTTGCTGGAAACTGAAGTCCATTGTGTGTGCATGCATGCATGCGTGTGTGCCTGTTGGTTTATATACAATGACTTCCTGCCAGAGTTATTGGCTTGCTATCAATCACGAAAGAATGTCTAAGCTTCCAAACATATCTTGACATGAGTGATCTTCGTAAAATAAAATGCTCCTTTAAATGGTGTTTTTTGTTTCCAGTTCACTGCATAAAACATGTCCAGGCTGTTCATTGTTCACTAAACTTGGAGATTACTTTCTTCATTTGTAAACAAGTTTGGGTTAGCAACAGGGAGCGTATCTAGCTGCAGAAAAACTCCAACATACTCGTCTTACCCATGCAAGCATGGTAAATTAGACATTAAAACAACAATGGCATTTTGTCTGCCCCACCCCCCACCAGTCCTTACATTCCAACTTCTTTGTATGAGAAACACTGGTCTACGAGATAGTGCTAAATGTGAAACATGTGTAATAGAAATTTAGGAATTCATTGGAATTGACATACCAGTCAGTAGTTATAGGTAGTAGTCAGTCAAATCTGGTGAATTTTAAAGGTATTTTCCAACCTCAAAATTATTATTACTATACTGTTGTTATTGCAATCATTAGTTCACATTTTCTAGTTGCTAGCATTGGTAAAATGGGTAGTTTTTAATGGTGTGTGTGTGTGTGTATGTATGTATATATATATATATGTGTGTGTGTGTGTGTGTGTGTGTGTGTGGTACTCTAATTAGTACTGTTATTGGAGTTGCCTTTTCAGACTTAGACCTGAGAACTGCTCAAGTGTTTTATACTATATTAATTTTAATTCAAAGGTAGCTGTAGGTTACATTTATCTGAGAGGCATGACTTGGTCTGTAGTCAGTTAAGGTTTATTACTATACTTCTATTACTTAGCATACAATAATGATAGTCTGTTTTATAAAGATACTTTCTATTCTTAGTGTAGGTATTTATATACTCTAATTTGTTAATTTCTATATAAAAGGAAATTTATGTATAATGTTGGGAAAGGAGAACTGTTGCATGAAACTTAAATTTGTCTTTCTATTAATGACTTATATGTTTTTTCATTTTTTTTTATTATAAAGGGTGGCAGATTTATGAGCAACACCATGTTTGATGCAAGAGAGGTTCTAATTCCAGGCAGTGTTTATGATCGTTGTGGAAGTAGTAAGTTGTTTCCATAATTTCTATCCTGTGTCTATCTTTTTGATGTATTTGTAAACCAAGATGGAACTTTTATTGAAATAGATATATTTTTTGTTTCTGAAAACATTGACTTTGATTTGAAATATGACTTGTTTTGTTATTGGCTAGAATGATGAGATTTTTTTGTGTGTTTGGTGTTTACATTGCCCAACCTCCTCATCTGATATTTAAAAAAAAAAAAACAACAACCAACACAGTCACATGTCCAGAAAAGAATGTATTGCCTTAATTCCAAGTGGATTGTCATAATGTTTAATGTTTTATTGAATATTGTCAGTTGTTACTTCATTGTCATAGGAGCTAACGAATTTGACTTGAATTTTGTGTAGAGTAATTAAAATTTCTGTTTCATTTAGTATTTTAAAATTTCTCTCTCTTCTTTCAGAACCTGCTGGCAAGGGATTTAACTCTAATTTTTCAAGTAAGTTACTGGCAACCATCTTCATCATTGAGTTTTGGGGGAGTGTCTTTGTTCCACTTTCACCTGAAAAGTGGCCTTCTTCAGTATTTAAGTGGTTAGAATTTAATAATATATTTTAGCAGTGCAACACATTGGTGCCTGAAGAGCTATAGTGAAAGATGCCTGGACACCTTTGAAGTGTGCTAATGGCTTTAGTATAGCTAAAGTGTCAAGAAACCACTGGCCACAAATTAGTTGGCTGTTTCCCTGAATGTCATAAAGAAAATAATTTATCATGTGGTCCTAATTTGTACAACTGATGTCAATATAGTAATCCTCCCCAACTTTTTTTTTTAACTAGTCATTGAATATTTCCCAAAAGCTGGATCAAAATCAGGTGTTGAATATGAATTACAACATAGAGAGAGATGGCTGTGTTGTTTATTTTTTAAATATCTGACGAAAATTGGTGATGTAAAATAAATGTTAATAGAAGGAAAGAAGGATTTGCATCCTAAGAGCTGGATGTCATCTAAGAAAATTATATCTGTCATAACTCGGATTGTAATCTTTAAACAAATGGTCATAAAAGCTTGTTCAAAGCAATGTAGATCCAATGATGTAATTCTATATGGTTAAACATATATGTTTAATAATTGTACATGTTCTCTTTAGGAGTTGTAACCATATAATTATTTTAGAAGTATATATGGTTCAGCCTAACCTGAAGCTGAATGAGACCAAATTAGATTGAAATTGTGATCCTTTGGTTGTCAGACCTGGTTGTTCTTTTTGAGATGTTATAAAGCTTAAATTATTGTCATATTTTAACTTGGTGCCAAAAATAATTGTGCTTTTTAACCATCAACTTAAAACACGCCATCTTGATTCTGAATAAACTGTAGTTATGAAAATAAAAATCATTTAAAATGTGCACGTTTCTGCCAGTAAAAAGCAAGTCTGTTTAATTCCCAATAATATTCTATGCTACTGAATACTTTGGAAGTATTTTACCTGCTATTTGGGTGATGACCTTTTTGCAAGAAGTTGAGATGTTAATAAAAGTGGTAGTCCGTTGGAAGCTGGGTTAATAGTTTTGTAGTGTCATTTGTTTACTTTCTGCAGAATAATTTACAAGACATGGTCAAAATGTTAACATAGAGAATTGGTCAATTTTAGCTGATCAGTGCTGGACTGAATAAATATTACAGTTCTTGGTGTTATTGAAGAAGCACAAAGCAGAACTCTTTGGCAATGTATATTTATTTTCATTTAGTCTGTGCAGTACTCATTTGTCGAGCTGTGGTGTTGAATAACTGTTGACTTGTTAAATTCCACAATTCAGTTGCTTGAATTGTACTGCATGTGTACCTATCATTAATGGCCATCTCTAATCATTGTCTGTCATAGTAAATTATCTGTGACATTCCTTGTCTTCATAGCTGTCTCATCTCCACTAAAATGTTTGGAATTGATGTTAAACTTTATGTTCATTGACAGTCCCCTGGCTAAGTGCTTGGTTAATGTTGGAAGCAAAGTTTGCTGCTTCATGTCCAATTTTGAACTCTTATAAAACTGTTTGAATTTGCTCTTTTTCCATCTTTGACAGCCTAAAATAAACAAGGAAAGCAATGCCATTAGCATAACCCAATTGACTAGGGCTTCAGAATCTTTGTGTACTAATAGCCAATATTGATGTTGATTGTTTGGCTGGTTTCTCCAGTCACGCTTTGCATTGTATATAAAGAGATGATTTAAGAAGTGAATGAATACAGAAACATTTAAATTGATAAGCATTGGTAGGGGATTGTATAGATGATAAAAGTTATGTAATGGATGTCTAAAACACTTCTGCAAAATACACAGACATAACTACAGTTTAAAAACAGTTGGTGGTGGAGTAAAGAAGCAGTGGATTTATATATGCATGTATGTTTGTGTGTATGTGTTTATATAAATATTAATAGCGACTGTTTACTTGAACATAGCTGAATAAGAGTTCATTACAATATAAGCATCAAAGTTTCATAAAAACTGCAATTATTTTGGCAGCAATCATCTTTCTTCACCAGGGATAATTGTCTTTTACACAGGCAAACTTCTTGCCCTTTTAAATTCAACAAATGTCTGTTTTCCTACTATGTGGTAATATAAACATTTCCTTTGAAAATTAAGATATTTTAAAATTATTATTTATTTCTGTAGCTGGAGTTAATATTCGTGATCCAATGGTTCGTCCTCATGACCAGTTGAGCTATATTGCCTCTGACAGGAATTTTGCAGCCAATTCTTTGAACTTACCAGTGCCTGTTGGTATGTTCATGTCTCCTATGCCGCATTTCCAAAATCAGCAAGGTCAACAGCAACAACAACAAACTTCTGGTAATGCAGGTAATTATTATTGTTTTCTTTAGTCCAACAGTAAGGCTTTACATTTATGAACTTTCATTTGAATCTTCTCTAACAGATTTAAACTTGATTGCTGTTTTTCTTTCAATTCATTGTATTGGCTTTTGCTGTTCTTCCAGTTGGACGTGGTAGTGGTTTGCGCAAGAATCGACCTGGTCGGCAGAAACCACCACGTTATAGCACAACTCAACAGCAAAATGTTACTCAACAAAACGTGGCCCAGGCCAGTCAAAGTCAAGCCAGTCAGGTGGGTTTTTTATTAATGTTTTTGTTTTTTTAATATATTTTTAGCATTAGTATTGAGGCCCAGGTGTGTCTGTGTGGTTGAGGCAAGTGTCTTTTATTAGTCTTGAACCAACCAAAGTCCTGAGAGTGGATTTGGTAGAAAGAAACTGGGTGAGGATTGTGTGTGTGTACCTAATAGGACATAAACAGGTGTCTTGCTATAAAGGAGATACATGGCTATCCTACAAGATGACAAAAATGATCAGACATTCATCCTGTGTGTGATTGTGTGGTTTAGAATTTTTAATGTCGAGTAGATTTCTTTATAAATTTTAATGTATTGTTTTTTATTTTGAAAAATGTGAAAGTTTTCTATAATCAACTTTCATAATTTACCCTCTGTTAATGCTATTTAATTTACATTTGTCTAAATTAACTTTTTAGTTTATTGTATTACTGATGTTTTCAATTTGATTTTTCTGGTGTGTTTTTTTTTGTATTGTTTAAATGCTCACTCTGAGCATTGTAAGATTATTTTAAATATCTATTTATCTACTTTATTGTTTTATCTTATAGGAAGTCTCACAAGCATTTTCACAGGGTCCCTTGACTCAGGGTCAACTGTCGATGAGTCAGCCTTTCCAAATGAGTCAACCTGGTCTTTCAGGACTATCTCAACCAGAACTTTCACAGGTAAAAATTTTAATTTCAAAGCATTCTGTAAATGGTGAAATAACTCCGGAAGGAGTTTCTTTCTTAACATGAGAGAGAATATATTATGTTGAATGTTAGTAATTTTGTAGTGTGGGATATCATTTGTTCCCTCAAAAACCTCAATATTGTTATGGTGTGTGGGTGGGGAGGGGAGGGGGCATACGTAGTTATTTTGTAAAATTTCTTTCTACTTCTTCCGTTAATTAAATAGAAATTAACTCCTTTTTTTAAATTTTATTTTTACAGGATAGCTTTTTGGGTGAGGATTTCAAGTCTCAAGCTGATGGCTTGCTTTCTCAAGACTCCACCTATCAAGGCGATCGGATGTTTTATGCCTCGCAGCTATCCCAGGGTCCTTTCCACTAGTGGCCGCGGTGTTGCAGCCCCCCTTGTGGCAGGAACAGTAGGCTTGAAACAAGAAAGCAGAGGATACAACTAACTACCAGTGTACAAGGCTGCAGTGTCTGACCGGCGGAGAGAACCACAAACCACTCGACGATGATGACGTCTGCTGCACATAAGTGTCGCAAGTGTACTGGAGGTGGTGGAGGAGGAGGAGGGTGATGGTTGTGCAGTGAGTTAAGGACAGGGAGGTGCATGGCTACTAGTGCTGCAGGTTTGCTTGTTGCAGCTGTGTCTGATGTTGGGAGCTGCTGGTGCTGTCATCGTAGTGGTGGCAGCTGTGAAGGGTCTGTTGATACTTGTGAGCAAAAAAAAAAAGAGCATGCAAGCAAAACAACTCCTTATGCCTCCCCCACCCCCCAAGCGAGAATGAGCTGACAGAAAAAGCAACTGTGTGTCATAGCAACATAACAGGTTGGCAAACCAGGCTGATAGTTGTAAGTATATACTCATAGAAAATGTCTAAGGCTTTTTTTTTCTAAAAAGTCAAATCAGAAAAAAATTCTTCTAGAAATTTTTCATGATTTAATTTTTTAATTCCTTCATTTTCTATGATTCAGAAGGAAATAACAAATTTGCTCTGAGGAATATTTATGTTGGGCCTTAAATGCCTGGCTCATAATGGGGCATCTTACTGTAATTGCTGCGAATCGGCTGGAGTTACCGAGTTGTGTGTGGCCACAGCTCCTAAATTACTACTCTCCATTCCCTCCTGCCGACCAACTTCATTCACTTACTCCCTGTCGCTGTCACTGCCTGTCAGTCTCACTTGCCGTTTGACTACAGGCAGAACACACACTCTCTCACACACACACATGCACACATACACACTTTTACCTTAGAAGCTGAAGACACAGACAGCAGACACTGCCCTAATCTGGATTCATGGCATATTTGAATTAAGACATCATCTGGCTTGAAATAATTGGGAAAATAAAAAAAAAATTTAAAAAAAAAAAGAAAATAAAGGGAAAAAAAAAAAGAAAAATTTAATTGGGAACTATCCTAAATTTGAAACCTCCAATGCCACATGTAGGCAGACAGTGCAACTGTGCAGTACAGGACCTGTTAATATCCTGGACATAGCGCTTATTGGGGAGACCAGTTTTAATTCATATTTTTTTCATTCTCCTTTAACAACTCCCATTTATTATTATTTTTTTTTTTTTTAGTCTGTCTAAAATAGATATATTTTACTTTAGTTTTAATTTGAAATAATATTTTTTAATATTTTATGTTATTTACCTTTTCCCCAATATACTTCTCTATTTTAATCACACACATACACACACTCTCCATATAGTTCTTTCTTTGCTGCTTTTAATTTTGGGTGTTCAGGCACGTTAAACTTTGAAATTTCCCTAGTGAAACAAAATAATTTTCTTTATTCTATTGGCTGATGGAACAGCATAAACTTCCCTTTAGCTTCTGAATTTTGTTTGCTGCCTGAATCAGTTGACACTTTGCTTACCATTTCTCAGTATAAAGGGCTTCACATTACTTGTTACTGGAAAAAAAACAAACTTGTATATGCTAAAAGCCAGCTTTTTTTTTTTCTTAAATATTAAAAAAAAATAAGTCCCCCATTACACAATTTAACTTTTGTACAATTTTGAAATAGGTTATATATATATATATATATATTATTATAAACACTGGCACTTTCACAGTGTTTTAACTATCGCTCCTTAATACCTATGTGTCTTTTAATATGGCCCAGACATGTAGGTTTTACTTCAGATTGGATTAGTTTTTTTTTCTTTTTTTTGTGAGATGGGGTAGGTGGGTAGAATAAAAAACAACCAGCAAATTATGTCTAAATTGTTTGTAACTAGGGTGCACTTTTCAGTGGATTTTAATAAGTATAGCTTTGTTTTGAATCTATTACATTTGATTATTAAGTGAAAAAGAAAATTATAAAATGTCTTTATTTCTCTAACAACCTTTTCTTTTTTAAATTTCCATTTGGATTATGTTGTACTTGAAAAAGTTTTACAAGTTGTTCAAAACATTTTGTTTCTTTTCCCAACTTGAGCAGCTTTTATTAGGATTAAATTTGTATAGATTTCGTTTCCATCAATATTCCATATATGACAATTATTATTAATCTTGATTGATTCTTTATTTTAAATGAGAAAGAAAACATGTTCTATTGTTAATTATAAAGCTTCCTTTCATTGCTTTAAGCTGTTCTTTTCAGCTTTGAAACTTGTAGCATAGTGTTTCCCTCCTTCCTACTGGATGTCTTAAGTAGTTCAGATTGAACCTATTGTTAAGTTATTAGTTGTGAGTCTTTTCAGCAGACTTCTTGCTAATTGTAGTCAGTAGAAAACTTTGCTATGGGGATTTAAAAGGAATTGTGCTTTTACAGTGTTGTGCTGTTTTAACGTCAATAAAAGTTTTAAAATGAATGTCTTCTAGGTTATTGTTTGCATGCTTTTTTTACAACATTTTTATCTATCAGCACAAGCATGACTGTGGTTAAAAAGTTCACTTCTGAACTGTATGGTTTTGGATTTAGTCCCACTGTGTGGCACCTTGGGCAAGCTCCAGGCTAACCAAAGCCTTGTGAGTGCATTTGGCAGATAGAAACTGTATGTGTGTGTGTGTTTCCTTGTCTCAACATTGCATGATAGTTATAAATGAGTGTCACTACCACACAGAGAGTGCCTTTCATTTTCAATATTTTGCAAAAGCAATCTCTGGGCACCAGAAAACATTACCTTGCTTGGAAACAGGTGAAGACTGGTAACAGGAAGGGCATCCTAGCCTTAGAAAATCTACAAATAATTAGACTGATCAATGTAAGCATGAGATAGCAGATGTTAAAATGATAGTTCATCTTTAACCCTTCAGTATTCAGATTACTCTGTCAAATGTAATGCTTATTTATTCACATTGTTTTGAATTGATCATGTATTATCTTGCAGCTTTGGGGTTTCAATGTTGTGATTTGTTTACTTTTAGAATTACATTGTAGGGTAGATACGAAAGGCAGGATCTGGCTGGTTTTAACATAAAACAGGTAGAATATTCGGGCGATATGGTAAAGGGTTAAAAGCACTATTTAATATCTGCTTGTTATAAAACTTTGATGACTAATTTTAAGAACATGTAATTTAAGTTCCATTATATGTTAAGGTCAATATTTTGATGACCAGTGTCTGGTATATTTGTAGAACGAAAGATATAAATCATTGTTTTTCAGAAGTTCAAATCCTGCTGAGAACTAATTTCTCTTTGGCCCTTCTGAGTTCGATAAAATATATTGCAATCAAGCACTGGAGTCAGTTAAATTGACTAAACTTCTCCAACCAAAATCTGTGGCCTTGTACCAATATTTTTGATAATCAGTGATTATTTTTCAATAATTTAAATCAATACCTTAATTTGCTTCAGTGAGTGTTAGACTCTGCTTTCACAGATTCAAATGTTGGGGAATATTTGAAATATTGTGTGCAGTCTCCCAGTTGAAAAACATCATGCTTGCAACAAAAAAAAAAAAAATATTGCTTGTGAAATTGTAGAATGCTGTCCAACCAGTAAAATAGGTAAACACAGGAATACACTTCATCACTTGCAGAAAGAACCATGCCATGTGTCTACATTGTCAGTATGGTTTCTACAAAAGTTTTCAGCTCTTTTCAAATGCTGATTTTTATTTCTTATAATTGTAATTGTATAAGTGGAAATTTAGATGAGCTAGCATGGCTCTACGGTTAAGATTGCATACCAGCTAAGTGATCTTGGGTTCAGTTCCACTGTATGGCACCTTGGGAAAGTGTTTTCTACTAAAGCTCTGGATCAACCAAAGCCTTACGTATGGATTTGATGAGTGGAAACTGAAAGGAGCCTACCATTTATTTATGTATATATGTATGTATCCTTGTTTTGATATTTCATGATAGTTGTATATGAGTGCCAATATTATAAAAGTAATATTCATTTCCAGCCTTCCAGGAAAACATGTCCAACCATGGAGTAATATTACCTTACTTGGAAACAAGCAAGGATCGAGAACAAGAATAGCTTCTGGTTGTAGAAAATCCATGACAAGTTCTAATTCATACAATTAGAATGGAAAAGTGGATTTTAGAATATGCTCCCATATTGGAATGTTTAGTGCAATGCCATGATTTTGATATAAACTGAGGACTTGCCTAAAAGCCTCAATATTTTCTGAGTTCACTCACCACATCACATTTCCCCACCTCGTAACGCTGAATTAATCAACATGGAGTTTTATATCCATAACAAGATTACGTTTTGATTAGAGCCTTCTTTAAGACAGTTCTTCTTAAAATATTCAAACAAAAAATTTCATTTCATTTGTGTAACCAAGTCACCACTTGAAATAATAAAAACAAAAAAAAAAGCACCTCAGTCATAAAAGCATGTAGATGTGTATTCCACTGCTTTCTAGCTACTAAAAATTGGTGCAAGTAAACTACTGCTATCCTGCATCCCAATTTATTTTGCTATTGGACCCTGTATTGTTGTATAAAAACATTTAACTTTTTTTGTTATATTTCTATTAGAATATACTGCTTTTGTTTTAATGAATTTAGTAAAATAACTTTGCTATTTCAAGCTGGTGCATAGAACCAATAAGCATAAACTTTTTGAAAAGCTCATAGATCACTTTAAATCATGGTATTTAATAGAACTGGGTACAGTCTCACAGCAGATTGGTATTGGAAGTGTTAACATCCAACCACCTAGCTTTTAGGTGTCTTCAACAGAGTCCACTCTGTTGTAAGCATTAAGGTCAGGATAACTTTTTCCCTCCTGTCTCAGGAGCCCTCCAGAAGATCACCAGCACTACCATCATAGCTTAGAAAACTTGACTAATTTAAATGTGGTTTGTAAAAGACTTTGAAGACAAGTGGTGTAAATTCCTATACAAAAATCTATATGTAAATCTTGGTTAAAAAAAAAATAATCAAAGGCTGACTGCAGGACTCAAAATTTTCTAAAATGGATTGAGAAATTGGAAAGACTACTTTGGTACAATGGTAGAAAATCTGTCATGTTTACAGATGTGAGTTCTTGTCTTACAGGTAACCTTCAACTTTTTCTATCCAAACAAGCTTTTTAACTTAATATTTACACACTATTTCTAGCTTTTATGTACTTTGAGTTCCACTGTTAAAATTCTTATGGCGTAAAATATTTACTAATTAATCTGAATAATTCGGGCTAATTCAATAGTTTGTGAAAATCAATGGCAGACAGCAAAGTGGTTCATTAGTTTTTATTTTTTTTTTTTTCAATTTGCATAATAAAGAATTTCTTACACAACACTTAAATTAGAGCAATGGATAGAAGACTTTTTAATTCTGAGATTTATTAGAATTTTTTTTTTACCACCGTGGATGGTTACTATAACGTGTCGGTGTTTGTCCTTGAACAGCTTGAGATACTTCTTCCAAAAAACTGGAAAAGGAAAAACAATTGTTTATGAACACTTAAGATAAATATTTGGGCATGTCTGGAAATTGTTATATACTGTTTAGCCAAGTATCTGTTCTGTTATAGCAGTGGTTCTCAACCATTTTGGAGTGGCTGTGTGGTAAGTAGCTTGCTTACCAACCACATGGTTCCGGGTTCAGTCCCACTGCGTGGCAACTTAGGCAAGTGTCTTCTACTATAGCTTCGGGCCGACCAAAACCTTGAGTGGATTTGGTAGACGGAAAGAAGCCTGTCGTGTATATATATGTCTGTGTTTGTCCCCCCACCATCGCTTGACAACTGATGCTGGTGTGTTTACGTCCCCGTAACTTAGTGGTTTGGCAAAAGAGTCCGATAGAATAAGTACTAGGCTTACAAAGAATATGACCTGGGGTCGATTTTCTTGACTAAAGGCGGTGCTCCAGCATGGCCGCAGTCAAATGACTGAAACAAGTAAAAGAGTATGGACCTCACTGATTCCTATTTTACTTTTCTGGACCCTTGTTAAAAAACAAAAAAAACGGTTTATATTCTTATTAGGATTTTTTTTTTTTGTGTCATTTGATTGCCTTAAAGGGGTTTTTATCAAAGAAATTGGCCCCAGGACTTGTTCTTTCTAAGCTTAGTACTTACTCTATTGGTATCTTTTGCCAAACCAGTAAGTTATAGGGATATAAACTCACCAACACTGGTTTTCAAGTGATGGCGGAGGGACAAATGATGACACGTAAATATGTACATTTATATATAAATATATATACACACATAATGGACTTCTTTCAGTTTCCATCTACCAGAAATCCACATGCAAGGCTTTGGTCAGCCCGAGGGTATAGTAAGAGACCCTTGCCCAAGGTGCCATGCAGTGGGACTGACCCTGGGACCATGTGGTTGAGAAGCAACTACACAGCCATGCCTGCACCTAAATTGTATATAAAAAAAATTAAGACAGTTTTTTTGTAGAAGTATAAACAAATTTATTGCTCATAAACTTTAACAATATCTTATATGGCCCCTGGTTGAGAACCACTGTATTGCATACAGTTAGACATGAACAAAACTGAAAACTTTTCCTTCATATATTGTTTTAATCAACTGCTATGGGGGGGGGGGATGATAATGACCATGTCATGTTCAGTGCTCAGGTGCACTACAACTTGTCGAAAAGTTAAGAGGGGACAGAAAGCAGGCATATAAGTAAAAGTCAGCAAAGAAGGTGAGAAGTAGATGCACAGAATAAAACAAGGCAGAAAAAGTGAACATTAAGGCACAAAGAATAAGGGTGCATAGGCACACCAGGAGTAGTGATGGCAAATTTTGGCAAGCATGGAATTTTTGAAAGATTCAGTATCCTAACAGCTAACAACTGATGAACAACATTTCTAATAGAATTTGACCCAATGATCTAAATAACTTCTATATTATTTATAGCTACTGGTCTCCTTCTTTTTTTTTTTAATAAAAGAAAATATTAACTGTAATGAATTTAATTTATAGATAAATAAAACTATAGGGAAGTTAGTTGTCTTCATTGCTAAAAATGGCATGAAGAATAACTGCATCAAGTTTTCTACTCAGTAAAAAGTGTGTAAACATCATTTAATGTTTGTCTTGCATGCTGGCATGGGTTTGATGGTTTGACAATCTTATGAGCCAGAGGACTATATTGAGCTATGGTTGGATGCTCTTCCTAATACCACTGGCTTTACAGTGTTACTGGGTGCTTTTTCATGGCATTGGTGAGGTGACCAAATAGCTCACAAGACAAGGCTCCCAACTGAGGTGTGAGTGCAGTAGTACCAAGGGAGGGTGCTTTGTGCCAGGTGTTGAGAGGTGGTAGTTTGTTAAGGACTAAAGAGGAGATACATGGCTACCTCAGCTGGAAAGAGAGAGAAAAAAGATGAGGTGTCAGGATGTACACTCAGGGTACTAGAAAGGGAGAGAATTGGAAAAGGCAAGTGGATAGGTAAGTTCACGAGTGTGCAAAAGAGTGACAAGTTGTTAGAGATGAATTTTTATTCAGAAATATCATATCAGACTGGGTGATTAAATTACAACAGTTATTATAGTGCATTGTTGTGTCATTCAAAACATTTTATTCTTTATATGTATACATACATATAGACTGCATCAGCTGTTTATCTTTTACTTGTTGCAGGCATTGGATCGTGGCCATACTGGGGCATCAACTTGAAGAATTTATAGTCGAACGAATCGACCCCGGTACTTTTGTTTTTCTTTAAGACTGGTGCTTACTCCATAGGTTTCTTTAGCCGAACTGCTATGTTATAGGGACATAAACACACCAACACTGGTTGTCAAGTAGTAGTGGGGGACAAACACACATACATACATACATGCATGGGAAGGGCTTTCCTCAGATCAGTAGATAAGCATTTCACAGTCTCACAGGTGCAGGAGATTATACAACAGGCATAACTTAAGCGTCTCGTTCAGCTATGCGCCTGGAGTCGAAAAGATGCTATTGACGCCCCAAATTCTTGCGCGGAGGCAGAATCCTCATGTAAACTTAGCAGCGTGTGCCCGGTGAATGTTCGCTGTTGTGGTCTACAAAGAGGAGGTGGTGGTGTCCAACAACAGCAGCAACAAAGGGACGCACATACAGAAATATGTCGAAGGGCTCATTTGAGGCCAGGATAAATAATCACCGGCCCTGTTTTAGGATGCAAGAGAGGCGAAAAGTTACATCAGCCAGCTAGAATCTGCTGGAACAAACTGGGCTATGCCTGAACGGATGTAGCTCGTGCAAGCTTTGCATGGCCAAGATGAAAATAATTCTAAAGAAAATTCACACATTCCAGGATTCTTCTGAATTCAAAAAGTGAAATTTTTCGTCGTTGCCTTCATGATAAAAGATTCATTTTAGAAACGTAGTCTTCCCCTTTTTCGCACTAGAGGACGGAAAACATGAGATAAATGCAGTGAAGGTGTAGTCACTGGTGAATCTCGGTTTGGGGGAAGGAGTTATAAAGTGAAGGATATGGTAGTGGGTCAAGGAGGAGGTGATAAGTGACAGTAAAAAAAGATAACAGAGCAACTGTATAATAAAACTAGGGAGATGATGATAAATGTCAGTGGAAAGAGTGAGAGATGGACAAAATGGAGAGAGGACATTGAAGACGTGTGTAATGTTATTCAGATTGCAGTAATCATGGAAGAAATTGCTTAACCTTTTAGCATTCAGATTACTGTCACATGTAACGTATATTTATTTTGAATTAATTGTACATTATCTCATAGCTTCAACATTTCAATGATGTGATTGGTATTTTTAGAATAACATTGTAAGGTAAGTGTGAGAGGCCGGATATGACCAATTTAAATTCTAAAGGGTTTAAGACAAGTATTTGTTATAGTAAAAATCAGCAAATGACACCATTTTCCAGTTAGCAGCACATTTTACTAAAATCTTTCTTATTATTCTGCTGCTCATGGATGGGATACAACTGTTTTAACCCTTTTCCTGTCCAAAGCATTTTCAAAAGTTTCTCCTAAATGTCCTTCCTTGTTTTCAGACATTTAGATAGCCTTTATTTCATATGTTCTGAATATTATAAAGCTTCCTTTTCATAAGTCCCAAGTTATTCTGCTGGTTGAAAATGAATTAGGAGTGTGCGTCCTATATGATGCATGGACACCAAGGAAATGTTTGTTGTGTATCATATGATATATACGACAGGACGCATGCGTACGAACAGCCATGCTACATGGCAGTGAAACATGGGCTGTAACTGCTGAGGACATACGTAAGCTCGCAAGGAATGAAGCCAGTATGCTCCGTTGGATGTGTAATGTCAATGTGAATACCCGTCAGAGTGTAAGTATCTTGAGAGAAAAGCTGAACATTAGAAGCATCAGTTGTGGTGTGCAAGAGAGACGATTGTGGTGAGAATGGATGAGGATAGCTGCGTGAAAAAGTGCCACACCCTAACAGTTGAGGGAACCCGTGGAAGAGGTAGGCCCAGGAAGACCTGGGCTGAGGTGGTGAGGCAAGACCTTTGTACATTGGGCCTCACCGAGGCGATGACTACTGACCGAGACCTTTGGAAATGTGCTGTGCGTG
>NC_068984.1:108313238-108326396 GCF_001194135.2 Octopus bimaculoides | reverse complement strand
ATAAAAG
Source organism: Octopus bimaculoides (assembly GCF_001194135.2). Lineage (NCBI taxonomy): Eukaryota > Metazoa > Mollusca > Cephalopoda > Octopoda > Octopodidae > Octopus > Octopus bimaculoides. The sequence goes on along the minus strand of NC_068984.1, from coordinate 108,326,389 downwards.
ACACCATTTCGAGCGTGTGACACGTAAAAGCACCCACTACACTCTCTGAGTGGTTGGCGTTAGGAAGGGCATCCAGCTGTAGAAACTCTGCCAAATTAGATTGGAGCCTGGTGTTGCCATCCGGTTTCACCAGTCCTCAGTCAAATCGTCCAACCCATGCTAGCATGGAAAGCGGACGTTAAACGACGATGATGATGATGATGATGTAAAGGCTCTGTTATCTTTTCGGTAATATAAAAAGTGAAGATCTAACTTCCTGGGTCATTTAGTTTGGAATTTTCCAACAGAAAAAAAAAAAAAAAATTTATTATCCTCTTTTCCATGCATGTATGGATCAGATAAAATTTGTGGAAGTAGCTTTTCTTTTGCCAACCTTCACCTATTTCAAAGTCAAGTAATATTTCCTAATGGTTCGGCAAGTTTTCATAGTATGTTACAAATGAAGGACACCACTTATATGATGATGATACAGACGCATGTTAGTGGATTTGGTATATGGAAATTGAATGTAAACTGTGTGTGTGTGCGTGTGTGCGTGTGTGTGCGTGCATTTTCAAGGTGGCAAGCTGGCAGAAAAGCTAGCATACCGGGTGAAATGCTTGGCAGTATTTCTTCTGTCTTTACGTTCTGAGTTCAAATTCCACCAAGGTCGGCTTTGCCTTTCATCCTTCTGGGGTCGATTAAATAAGTACCAGTTATGCACTGGGGTCAGTGTAATCGACTTAACCCCTTTGTCTTTGTTTATCCCTTCTATGTTTAGCCCCCTGTGGGCAATAAAGATAAATATATATATGTGTGTGTGTGTATATATAAAATATATGCGTGGCTGTGTGGTAAGTAGCTTGCTGCTCAACCACATGGTTCTGTGTTCAGTCCACTGCATAAAAACTTAGGCAAGTGTCTTCAACTATAGCCTTAGGCTGATCAAAGCCTTGTGACTGGATTTGGTTGATGGAAACTGAAAGAAGCTCGTCGTATATGTATATATATATATATGTATATATCTACGTGTGTATGTCTGTGTTTGTCCCTCACCACCACTTGACAACTGCTGTTGGTATGTTTATGTCCATGTAACTTAGCAGTTCGGAAAGAAACCAATAGAATAAGTACTAGACTTTAAAAAAAAGTTCTGGGGTCGATTCATTTGACTAACACCCTTCAAGGCAGTGCCTCAGTATGGCTGCAGTCAAGTGACTGAAAGAAGTAAAAGATATATACAATACTCTTCTTACAGTTACTGTGTTTTGAATCTATTCACAAGGCTTTGGTAAGTCAGGAGCTATAATAGCAGAGTCTGAACCTGAACTTCTATGGCTAGAAGGTCAAAGCACTGAGGTTGTCACAAAGTCTTCTTTCTCTACACTGGCGAGCCACATGTTATGAACATACATCATTAAAGGGAGGAGGTGGTCAGTCGACAAAAAACAACAGCAATTGGATATTCACATTCAAATCTACCAGAATGTATTAAGATACATTTATTGTTTGTATTTTCACTGTTCTACATGCACCTCATGAATTATTATTGGATAAATACTAAGCTCTACTTAGTTTTGACATAAAGTCTTCAGTGAAATACCCAAAGTCTGATAGATACATCATATGCTGTGTGATGAAAAGGTATAATTAATCTTAGAGGTTTTCATCTAATAGGAGTTAATAACACTGTGCAACACAGTCTTTGTCCTTGGGTAGCAACTGTTTTTTCCTATTTGCTTACCCCAAGAATGTGTGAAAAATAGCTAATATTTTCTTCAAACTTTGCTTTTGTTACATTTATTCGAATCCCAAAGAATCCCTCTCAACACATAACTATGATATTCCCTGACTACTACTGCTGATCAGAGATGCACACATTGTCAGCCACCAAGAGATTTGCTGAAGTGGTTAAAGTCAAGCAAATTCTGTGGTCCTGAGCAGAATATTTACTATAATATTTCTGCTTCAGCAACTCAGCGCTAAATCTGTGTGAAATGTAATTGAAAATAGGTCAGTTTCAAAGTATTGATATCCAGGTCACAAAAGTTTGAATGGAATAGTAGTCATTTCCTTTGATTTCTAGATAGAAGCAAATAGGAAATAACACTTACTGACCAAAGACAAAAAAAAAAATAATTTTGTTACATTGTGTAATGTAATGAAGGAAAGAGAAGCACTGGTACATAGTCACTGTACTATTAGTTAAGGAAGCTAATAGTAGATGAGAGGCTAGTGAGGGCTATGTAAGCTTCGTATGAAGGGTCAATTAGCAAGTTGAAACTGAATTATATGTAAAAGTGTAAAGACCCCCTTTGCTCATGAATGACCATGGGGTTGCCCCTAGAAAGTTACCCTCTGTGGCACAAGTCCAAGCAACGTTGTTTATGAAAGACCAGGAGTTGCCCATGCATACCAACTTCCCCTCTTCATACCATTGATGTTATCCAAAGGAAAGGCAAAGGCTAATACATTGCAACTCATTCCTACACCTGAGTAAACTGAAGCAACTTGAAATAATGTGTCTTGCTCAAGAACACAACTCACAACCCAGTCTGGGAATCGAATTCACTACCTCATGATTGTGAGCCCAACACTCTAACCACTGAGCCATGCATCTTCACATATATATGTAATATGATGTGTATAAAGTTCTAGAAATTCAGAGGGCACTGGATAGATATGCTAGACTCTCTTTAAACCAAGTATAATTGTGATAGTTTAGTTTAGTTCTGGAAACTTGTTCACAAACATTTGTGTTCAAGCCAAGCAAAGACTGAGTATGGCTACTTTAAATTGACAACATTTTTTAAGGTTAATTTCAATATTAAAGAGATTAAAAACTTTGCCTTAAACGAGCTAGGATTTGGTTATACTTTCAAATAGGGAATTAATTTCAAAATAGGTATGTAATTCACCATGAATATTGTTTCTCATTTCAGAAATGTGTGATTCATTGTATGTCTTTTATCTATGTTAGCATGAGTTAGTCTAATATGTTACACGGGCATTATTTTGCAGCCAGATGCCCTTCTTGATGTTAACTCTTATCTGTTTACAAATAAAGGATCTCTTATTCCACAGGTTTGAAAGGCATAAAGCCAGCAGGTGAGGCCAAACAGAACAGTGCGCAAACACCTTGCCTTTTGAATAAGCAAATAGACAGGGATGTAGACAATCACACGCTGTGTGCCAAACAATGTATGAATTTTATCTCGTGCATATTCTTGTACAAGTGAATTTCACTTTTCTTAGAAAAATATTGGTCTATTGGTGTTGCCATCCGGTCTCACCAGTCCTCAGTCAAATCGTCCAACCCGTGCAAGCATGGAAAGTGGACGTTAAACGATGATTTTCATCACTAAAAATTATATTGTGCAAAAAATATTATTTTGTAGGCTATTAAAAGTACAATGTGATGTTTTTAAATTTTTTTCCCCAATTTTGAATACAGTTGGATATTTTGTCATAATGTTGGCATTTTCACAAGTAAGATTCAATTTTCTTTTTTTTGTCTCTCTCTCTCCTACTAAAGAGTTTGCTGTAACTTACAGGTGTTTTCAATGTTATAGCAAGCAACTAATTTTCAGATGTTACCATTTATGAATGGCAAGCATATGAACTGAATCATAGCCATATTTGGCAATGACCATAATGAATTAGTGAGAAATTCTTCCTTCTTTTGGTATAAAAATCTTCAAGAGATTGTTCTTTTCTAAGTGAAAATTGATAAAATTTCACTTTTATATTTTATAATAATTATCTGACCAACTCTGATTAAGTCTTATATCAAAATAAAGTTAAACTATTCATCTACATTAGGGTATGATTTTAAACACAACTCAAGTTATAGCACTCAAGTACATTGAACTAGAACAAGGGCTACTGTTCAGCAGACAAAAAAAATAAATACTGGATAGATTTTGTGAATGGATGGAAATAACAGAGTGTTCGAAGGACCCTGACATTTTAGATAAGTGTCAGATTTTGATTAAAACTATATGAAGACAAAGTTCACGTCCAAAACTTTCAAATGATATATAATTTTCCTAGAAAAAAGGTATTCTGTCATGAAAATGACGTACAAAAAATGGGTTTTTGCATGATCAAACTGTGTCACCCCTCCCACAGATCTCTGCATTGATACTTATTAAATTTATTGTGAAGCTCCAAACTTAGTGAAGATTCAGTTTTATACCTTGTGCCAGTGTATCAAAACTGAGCCCCCTACAGATAATGGATCGCACTATAACCAAGGCTGAATGTACATGAAATGCTTGCAATAGCTGTAATTTCATTTAATTATTTGGAGGGTTGAGTTTCAGATCATGATGCTCACATAAGATGGATTTTCTCCATTGTGACATATTTTTCCCATTGTTTTTTCACTGCAGCCTTGGAAATGAAGAGTGGAAGCTTTTTATGAAACAAAATTCACACCACCCACCTCCAAACCAATTTAGGCCGTTTTTTTCTTTCTTTTTTTTTGCACTAAGCACTGAAAAAAGCAGGAGGAGCTTTTATGGGAAGAAAAACAAATTTATGTAAATATTTTGGGGATGTAAAGGTATGTGATTTAAGAGAGATTTAGCTGCCGTTTCTACCACATCCCACAGCAACCTTGTAGTGCACTAGAAACAGTAGCTAAATTTCTCTTAAATCACATATCTTTCCATCTCAAAATATTTTCACACTTTCTTTTCCTACCATAAAGGCTTCTCCCATTTTTTTAAGTGCCTAGTAGAAAATAAATTGGACTAAATTGGTTTGGAGGGGTAAGAAAAAAAAATTGCAATTCTTCCCAAACTTTTTTCATAAAGAGCTTCTTCTCCCCCACTTTATCATTTCCAAGGCCATGATGAGAAAATATGGGAAAAATCCCTGTCAGAACTGGAGAAAATTGAACTTATGTAAGTATCTTGATCTGAAATGGTGTCATGTTCCAAAATCTCAGGATTTATTTACCTCTATGGTTACTATCAATTTGTGTAATTTGAAGATGATTATCAACTCAGTTTCAAAGATATGACAGCACTAATATAGCTAATTATTCATTTAGGCAAATTAGACCATTTAAATATTTCTTGAAATATTCATTCAAATTTCACAAATGAGGTATCAAAATGTTCTATTTTTTTGGGGGGTGGTGGTGCTCTCCAAGAAAAAGGACAGTAGAAATTACATTTGAATATTTTCAAAAATTCAGTGATACCTACTTCATATGTGATGTGATCTTAGTAAACAACAACTTCAATAGAGGTGAGGGTTGGCATCAGGAAGGGATGAAAACTCTTCCTCAATGAAATCTTGTCTGATCCATGCAAGCATGGAAAGTTAGATGTTAAAACAATAATGACGCTGAAATATATACTCACATATGTGTGTGTAATAATGTCTTACCTTTTAGAATTATGTACAGCTGTACCACCAATAACAATACGCACACCAGTTACAGATCTGTTAATGCAGTGCACAGTTAGAGCCTCTTCATATGTTGTTCCACCAATCATAAATACTATAATGTCTTGCGGACTGAAAGTAGAAGAATTAAAACATTTCAGCAACAAAATATATTTTAACCCCTAATTGCTTTAGCTTATATTTTAGTCTTCATGAGCCTTTTTGATACAAACCTGCCTGATACTGCCCCTGGTTCTGTATTACAAACTTCCTATCTGAAACTTACCTATGTTAAAATCTTGCTCTGACATTTCATATTTATTTAAGTTGCAAAACCTGCTTAATACTGATAGTCATTTTATTAGTTTCTTAATTAATTTTCAAAATCAGCTGAAATAATGGTAGTAGAGCATCAGCTGTCTGGCTTCCATGCCGGTGGCACGTAAATAGCACCATTTGAGCGTGATCGTTACCAATGTCGCCTTCCTGGCACTTGTGCCAGTGACACGTGAAAAGACATTTGAGCGAGTTCATTGTCAGTACCGCTGGACTGGCTCCTGTGCAGGTAGCACGTAAAATACACCATTTCGAGCGTGGCCGTTGCCAGTACTGTCTGACTGGCTCTCATGCCGGTGGCATGTAAAAGCACCCACTACACTCTCGGAGTGGTTGGTGTTAGGAAGGGCATCCAGCTGTAGAAACTCTGCCAAATCAGATTGGAGCCTGGTGTAGCCATCTGGTTCACCAGTCCTCAGTCAAATCGTCCAACCCATGCCAGCATGGAAAGCGGACGTTAAACGATGATGATAACAGATGTATAGTAACAAAAGGTTATGTTTATGTATTTGTTTTGCAAGATTTCTGATATGAAATTGCGTATCGAAACAGATATATTGTTATACTTGAGGATGGTCATATTTTGCCAATTAAGCACATGCATTATATATTTAGTCTTTGCTTCAGCTTTAGTATTATTAGGACAGTGAGATGGCAGAATCGTAAGCATGTCGGGTGAAATGCTTAATGGCATTTCATTCATCATCTGAGTTCAAAATCTGCTGGGGGTTGACCTTGCTTTCATCCTTTCAGGATCAATGAAATAAGTCCCAGTCAGGCACTGGGGTTGATGTAACAGACTAGTCTCCCACCCACGAAATTTCAGGCCTTATGCTTTTAGTAGAAAGAATTATTATTATTATTATTATTATTATTATTATTATTATTTTAGTTTCTTTGTCAAAGCTCTTTCATCACACATCCTATGATCTTATCAGTGACTCTATCCCACATGTCTGTAATGAAAAATATTTGATAAAGAAACTAAAATAATAATAATAAACTGAAGTGAAGACCAAATATCTAGTGCATGTGTTTAACCCTTTCGTTACCAACCCAGCTGAAACCAGCTCTGGCTGTGTAGTACAAATGTCTTGTTTCCATAAGTTTTGAATTAAAATCTTCCACCAAATCTTAGTCACAATTTATGTTCCTAACACTAGCTGAATGATAACTAAGTTACTTTACTAAATTCTTTGTTATATTTAAAATCAATTGAAAGAAACACGGAGCATCTCAAAATAAATATGGTAACAAAAGGGTTAATTGTCAAAGCATGACCATCCCCAAGTATAACAAAAGGGTTAAATGTTGTTTATTCCTTCTTGATGAGATTCTTAGACTAGTAACTATGGGTACAGTTTATGTTTTTTGTGATCGACATTCATTTTACAAACATGTGGCTTCAAGTTTAGCCATTAGTTACTTTAGCAATCCCTACAATTAACATTCTAATTTAGTTTGTCTGTCATAAACCCTAAGACGCTTTAGGTTGAAGCTTAACCTGATTTCTATGAGGAAGAAATGACTGAGATAACAACACTAGCCGCTGAACAGGAAGCCAGTCTCTCACAGGGCTAGCTTATCAGCTATTTACTAGAACTAATTTACAGCTGAGTAAACTGAAACTACATGAAATGAAGGGTTTCACTCAAGAACATAGCACACTGCTTGATCCAAGAGTTGAAACCATAATCTTAAGAGTGCAACTACTAGGCCACACACCTTCACATTATTAATATTTTATTCTTGATTAACTGTCAAAGATGAGTTAAGATTCTCAGACAATTAAGCTATGTCTTTGCAAAATGAATGTATTAAACCACAAACATGAAGTTTCAAGTTCTATCTATCCGCATGGCACCTTGGACAAATATCAATTAGCATAGTCTTCAGTTGACTAATGGTGGTGTGTTTACATCCCTGTAACTTAGCGGTTCGGCAAAAGAGACCGATAGAATAAGTACTAGGCTTACAAAGAATAAGTCCTGGGGTCGATATGCTCGACTAAAGGCAGTGCTCCAGCATGGCCGCAGTCAAATGACTGAAACAAGTAAAAGAGTGCACTAATATTCATTGTATGACTCAATCTAGATAAAATTTGTAAAAGGATGAATAAAAGAGAGTAAAGAAATATCATTTGTATCACTCACCGATCTTTCAATTGTCCAGTCCCTAAATAAGGATAACTGGATTCCTTCAGCTTGCCCTTTGTTAGTTGATCTAATATGGAATGTAACAGAGGTTTGTGCTGTGTGTAGACATTTTCAACACCCTGAAAGTAGTAAGACAGCAGAATGTAAACAGAACTAAACCACTCTAGAAAAAAAATCTAGACATTAAGATGCAAGAAATTTGTGCTGATAATTGGTTTTCATTTTTCTTGTTAAGCCCCAAGTCAGCCCTGACTGAACAGACCTTATGATCAAAGACACTCCAATCATGACCATTTCTTCCACTCAAACAGTTTGATCTATAAACCTACATTATTTTGAGATGGTATGGCTGTTGATTCTTGCAGCTTCAACAACTGTGAAGACCCTCTTATCCCATCATTGGCTTATTTTATTTTTAAATCCAAAGAGGTTGACAATTGGTCATGCGTCTAAATTTTAATTGCATCCATATTTTGTACACTCTGGTTGCTATGTTGGTTGATTTCAAATCCACAAGTCAGATATAAACATGAGGAATGGCATAAAGCTATAAAAACAATGTTCTTGATACACTACTTGAAAAGTGAAAGATGGGATAGTCATGACTGGAAAGCCTTTTATTACAAGTCTGCTTGACCAGAACTGACCTGAGGTTAAACAAAATCTAAACATTTGGGGAGAAAAATGCAAAAAACACCACATTCAATGGTAGAAATGGACAGGGTTGAACTTAATTTCCATACCATAATTAATAATTATGTAGACATGAAGTTGATTGGAAAGAGTCCAAAAAAGAGCAGTGTGTGAATGCCTTCTACCTACATAGCCTGAAATGGATCCTGGACATCAAGTGAATTGACCAAATCACCAACAACGGCTTGCCAGTTTCCTTATCCAGTTGCAACAAAGATTTTCAGTGTTTATTGCTCCTGAGCATGTCACATACAAATACAATATTGCTAGTTAGCTTTCCGTTCATATTGCTGCACCTCTTATGTGTCCATAGCTCACACTTGGTACATCTTATGGAGTTTCTACCTATGCCTTTTCTACAGATCGAGCAGGGCCATCTACCTGAAGGGGTTTGTGTTTTGTCTACCTTCCTACTTATTAGGACTTTGGTTTTAGCTAGGTTAACTCTAAGGTCCTTCGATACTAGTCCATGCTTCCACACCTGAAACTTCTCTAGTTCTGATAGTGACTCAGCAATTAGGGCAAGCTCATCAGCATAGAGGAGCTCCCAGGGGCATCCCGTCTTGAATTCCTGTATTATTGCCTGAAGGACTATGATAAATAGGAGGGGGCTGAGGACTGAACCTTAGTGGACCCCTACCTCTACCTGGAATTCTTCACTGTACTTGTTGCCAACCCTCACCTTACTGACAGCGTCTCTGTACATGGCTTGCACAGCTCTGTAGCAGTCAATTAACAGGGTGATTAGCTGTTAATTGGCAACTGGTCCACACACACATACATACACACATAAAGTAGACGGCTTCTGTAAATGAATTATCTAGTTTTGTACCTTTAATCCTTTCAGGAAACGCTTTGTTATTGCAACAGGATCTTCATTCTCAAACAGATCTGTTCCTCGTGCATGGCTCCCTCCATAATCAAGGAGTGCTTGCACCTTCTGGGGAAGAAAAAAAAAAAGAAATAACAACAACAAAAATAATCAAATTTAATATTTCAGGATCCTTAAAATGTATCCTTGAAATCCAATTCTCATTTATATTAACAGAAATTTCAAATTAAAAGCTATTCAGGCATGGCTGCGCGGTAACAAGCTTAGTTTCTAACCACATGGTTCTGGGGTCAGTCCTACTGCATAGCACCTTAGGTAAATGACTTCTGCTATAACCCCAGACCAACCAGAGCATTATAAGTAGATTTGGTTGACTGAAACTGAAAGAAGCCCATCACATATATATAAAGAAATGCCGATCCCTAACTGTGGAGGGAACCTGTGGAAGGGGTAGATCTAGGAAGACATGGGACAAGATGGTAAGTCTCATGGCAGTGATGACAAATGATCAAGACTTTTGGTGGTGTACTGTGCTTGAGACATTATGTCAGGCCAAGTTAAATCATAGTCATGGACAGCACCAATGAAACATAAAAGGGGCCCCATGACATGTTAATGGTGCCCATGCTGGTGACATGTAAAAGGCACCCACTACACTCTTGGAGTGGTTGGCATTAGGAAGGGCATCCAGCTGTGGAAACCATGCCAAAATCAGCCTGGAGCTTGGTATAGCTTACCAGCTCCTGTCAAACTATCTAACCCATGCCAGCATGGAAGACAGACACTAAGTGATGATAAATATTAAAATAAAAAACCAGAAATCTTATAAATGCAGCTATCTAGGGTTTCCTGGTTGAAATAATTTATTCTGCCATTTTTCAAACTGAAAATAAGACCATTTGTCAGTTGTCTTTTGAGCAGATGACCTTTTAAACAAGAGAGGCTTGTAAAGATGAAGACAAAGAGAAAAACACAAGGGAGATAACCAACATTACAATAATTTGATGTCAAGCAGATGTAAACCAGATGTTAAAGGTAATTTTTATTGTAACTATAGGTTCTAGGGAACAGACACACAATAAATTTACCTTTTCTTGTCCTCCTAATGTTAAGTCATATATCAGTGAGCAACAGACAACTCAAGCCTGCCTCAGATGTACATAGAGAGACAAATCTAAATGTCCTCGAGGAAAGGAATGCAATATATCTTCCGTTGTTTATGAAGCATAAATTTCAACAAACTACGACAATTGTCGTACAGATTTCAAACATGAATATTGAAGCCAAAGAAGGAAAGTTTAAATCTAGATAAAACAACCACCTTTCAAATATTAGGTACCATGATTAAAAGACATTCAACAACTCTTTCAGCTTTAATCTGGAAGCTTAAAGACGAAGGGACCAATTTCAACATCAAATAGAAAATCCTCTCCAAATCCAGACCCTATATTAACAGGTCTAAAAAAATGTTCAGTGTGTCTCTTGACAAACTGTATCTATTAAAAAAACTTGAGAACCTCCAATGAATACATAAATTCAAAGAACAACATTTTTCTGTATATCTGCTTCGTGCCGGTGGCACGTAAAAGCACCCACTACACTCTCGGAGTGGTTGGCATTAGGAAGGGCATCCAGCTATAGAAACTCTGCCAAATCAGATTGGAGCCTGGTGTAGCCATCTGGTTCACCAGTCCTCAGTCAAATCGTCCAACCCATGCTAGCATGGAAAGCGGACGTTAAACGATGATGATGACTACCAGATACATAGTAAACCATTAACATCTGGTTTACATCTTGACATCGAATTGTTGTAACATTGGTTACCTCCCCTATGTTTTTTCTCTTTGTCTTCTTTACAAGCGTCTCTTGTTTAAACGTTATTTGCTCAAAAGACAACGGACAAATGGTCTTGTTTTCAGCTTGATAAATGGAGGAATAAATTATTATTTCCATCAGGAAATCCTGGATAGCTGCATTTACAAGATTTATAGCGTTTTATTTCAAGATTATCTTTACTCTCTTAGCTGATCAAGTGCTTTTGTACTTGTTGAAACATTACCATATGATATATATAACAGGCTTCCACACAGTTTCTCTCTACCAAATTCACTCACAAGTCATTGGTCAACCTAAGGCTGTAGCAGAAAACACTTACCCATGGTGCTACACAGTGGGACTGAACCTGAAACCATATTGCTGCAAAGTGAGCTTCTTAATAACACAGTCATGTCTGTTGTAATGTTTTATCTTGTTTTAAGGCAGAGGAATATGAGGAAGAAAATATATTTATTTCTTACTGAACGTAGTTTTTCATTGAGTCCCTTCTTCCGGAGTATATCTACAAGTCCTGAAATCTCATTGCTGCTGTGTTTCTCATAGCGTAGAGCATAGATCATAACAAGACGTAACATGTCGACATCACGGATTTTTTCCTTATTTAACAGGTTCTTAACTTTCTGCAGAATAAAAAAAAAAAAAAAGAAAAGAAAAGAAAAAATAAGGAAAAAAGCTAAAATAATATCTTCAGACATACAAACACACACACACACATAAAACCTTCGTGGTTGTGTTGCTTTTTGATTTCCCATAATGTTGTTGTTGTTTAGCCTTAAATCAATCCTGATTGACCAAGTTTGTGATCAAAGATTTAAAAAGTAATGCTATCACCTTCAACTGAATACCAGTGCAGGGTGCTTGTTTGAATCAGTTCACTTTGAAAACGTCGTGACTGATGGACCCTTGATGAAATTGCAGTGACTAGAATGCATAACTGCATACAAAGCAATGTGCAGTCACTGCAGTCGAAACATGTAGATCAGAGTTATATATGCTGTAGAAAACATTTTAGTAAAAAAGTTTTGGACGTAAATAAATCTTCACTGTCCTCCTCGTTATCAATTATATATATGTATATATATATAACTTTTATAAGGAATATTCTAAAAGAATATGTAACTGAACTTATATTAAGTGCTCTATTATTTTGAGCAAATAAATATATATATATATATATATATATGTGTTTTTATATTATTAATAAATTCATAAAATTATCAATAATATTCGCAGGAAATCAATATTTAATATTTAAATTTCGAAAGATATATATCCAATATGACATGGTAATATAATAAATTTAAAATTTAAAGTATACGAAATATAAATATATATAAAAAATATAAATAAATATAAATAAATATTCATATCTTTATCTACATTCATATTTTTTATATATATTTATATTTCGTATACTTTAAATTTTAAATTTAGTATATTACCATGTCATATTGGATATATATCTTTCGAAATTTAAATATTAAATATTGATTTCCTGCGAATATTATTGATAATTTTATGAATTTATTAATAATATAAAAACACACACACACACACACACACATATATATAATTATAATTATTATTATTATTATTATAAATCAAACCAAGGAAAAAACCATTTCCTTCAAAGAGATGGAAGACATCCAATTTTTACTGGCACTGCAGTTGAATACCACAAATAAAATGGTATAATTACAATATACAAATATTAAAAGAAATAGAGAAATACAAGAGACATATTCAGAATTTATTTACATTATAATATAATACAATTATACTATAAAAAGATTTAATATAATATAATATAACAAATAATTAAAACAAATATAAATCCAACAATTTGTTTCGACTCATATCCACCAGTGAATTTATGAAAATTCACATTTACGCGTACAAGTCTCCTCAGGGTAAATGTG
>NC_068984.1:108310009-108313228 GCF_001194135.2 Octopus bimaculoides | reverse complement strand
ATATATATATATATATATATATATATATATATATATATATATATGCAAGCTACCTCAAAGATGACTTACAATGATCTCATCTTTGTGGCTGGGAATTTCAATGGATATGTCAGATGGCAGCGTGATATCTTCCATGGTGTATATGGGAGCCACAGAATTGGTTCTCGAAATGAAGAGGGAACAAAGCTACTGGAGTTCTGTGATGCAAATAACCTATTGATCAGCAACACCAACTTCAGGAAGCCAGCCAGCCAGCCACCTAATATTCTCCCAATCAGGTGACTGTGCCAGTCAGATCGATTATATTCTTACCAGACAGCAGGAGGCATGGTTGCTCTCAAATACAAAGTCCCTCCCTGGTGAAGAATGTACTCCCCATCATAGACTAGTCATTAGTGACTTTAGATTCCAGGCCAGAAGAAAGCTAAGAAGCAGACCAATCTGGAAAAGAATTATTTAGAAGCTTAAGGACCCTTCATATGGTCAGAATTTAAGGACATCCTAATTGAGAAATTTGGTGAAAGGGAGGAAGAGCTACAGACGTGTGACTTAGAGGGCAACTGGGAATTCCTGCAGGACTTTGCGGCTGGTGCAAAGTCCAATCCAGATCTAGGGTAATGTGGTGATGGAACGATACTGTAGACAGGGCCACTAGAGCAAAGAAACAAGCCTGGAAGAGTGGGGGTAGCAGGAAACTGTATCAGATAACTAGAAGGGAAGCTAGGAGACGGGTATATCTAGCCAAGGGAGAAGCAGAAAAGATGAAGTGTGCCTATGTTCAGCGACATGAGGACCAAAGAACTGGAGTGTTTTGAATTGCAAGACAGTGAGTGAGAGAAAATTGTGATGTCATAGGAGAGAAATGTGTCCGCATGGATGATGGTGCACTTGCATTTAATGATTCTGCAAAGAAAGAGGCTTGGAAATGTTCCAGGTATGGAAGCAAAGTCTAGAATCAAAGGGTCTTAGAGTTAACCTAGCAAAAATCAAAGTCTTAGTAAGTAGGAAGGCAGACAAATCACAAATCCCTTCAGGTAGATGACCCTAAGCTTTGGACACATAGATGTAACAATATCAGAGGAAGGTTAACAGGGAAAATAGCTTTTGTATGTAGAAGATGCACAGGTACAATAAACACCGAAAATGTACAGAAAATAGACTCCATCAATTGCTAGAGGTTATAGATAGCTTCTGTTATCTAGGTGACCAAGTTAGTAGCAGAGGTGGATGCTCTGCGAGTGTAGCAGTGAGAATAAGAATAGGCTAGGAAAAGTTCAGAGAGCTGCTACCTCAGCTGGCAACAAAGGGCCTCTCCCACAGAGTGAAAGGCAGATTGTATGATGCCTGTCTGTGAACAGCTATGCTACATAGCAGTGAAACTTTGGCTATGACAGCCAAGGACATGCATAGGCTTGAAAGAGATGAAGCCAGTGTGCTTCGCTGGATGTGCATTGTCAGTGTGCATGTTTGACAGAGAGCAAGCATCTTGAGAGTAAAGTTAGGCTTAAGAGCATTGGGTCTCATGGAGGCAAAGTAGCTGAGCTCCTTTTGTGTGGGCCCTCCCAGAGCCAATGATGGAGACCTTTGGCATTATGTCACGCTTGAGATAAAGAACCACAAAGCTAGACAAAATCACAGTCATGGCAAATACCAGCGTCACACAAATGGCATCTGTGCAGGTGGCACGTAAAAGTATCCATTACACTCTCGGAGTGGTTGGCATTATGAAGGGCATCCAGCTGTAGAGACCATGCCAAATCAGATTGGAGTCTGGTGCAGGCTCCCAGCTTGCCAGCCCTGGTCAAACTATCCAACCTATGCCAGCATGGACAACAGACATTAATTGATGAGGATGATGATGATGATGATGATGATGATGATACACACACACATATATATATATATATATGTGTATTACATAATCAGAAAAATAGAATTACAAAATAAAAAGCAAAGAAATCAAATATTAAAAAGAAGAACAAAAAAGTGTACAAAACCTGTAAAGAAGCTGAATGGTCATTCTGACAAGCCAGCTCTTGTTCACATTCAGAAACTTCCAGTAAGTTATGCTGACCAACAAGACGAGACAGTTCTCCTACAACGGTAACATGTTTGGAAACTGTTCCTGACATCTTCTTAAACTGGGGGTAATTCTCAACAAAAGCCTGCAAAGCATGAAGGTAATTGATAGATGAAGCAAATAAACAATGGTGGAATAGGAAGATCATCATTATGTCATTGTTTTAATGTCAACTTTTCAATGCTTACATGGGTTGAACAGAATTTATTAAGGTAGATTTTTTTTAATGCTTGGAATGATTCCTGTCACCAAACCCCATCTGTTTCCATGCAAAGTAATATTTCCCCATGACAGAGCATGTTTTTCACACAAGATTGGAAGCAAAATCACGTGATGTCAAAACAAGGAGACATTAACACACACATATCTATACATAAAGTATACAAGCACACACACACGTGTATGTGTGTGTGTGTGTATATATATATATATATATATATATATATATATATATATATATATATATATATATGTATATATATATTCACATACATACACACACAGTATACCAAAAATGCATACATACTCAATTTTCATTTTTCTATAGATTTAATCAATTAGAAATATTGGGTTCAAATTTTGGCACAAAGCCAGCAAGTTTGAGGGAGTGGGGCGGGATCAGTCAATTACATCGACCCTGGTGGCTCGACTGGTGTACTTATTTTATCAACCCCCGAAAGGATGAAAGGCAAAGTCAACCTCAATAGAATTTGAACGTAAAGACGGATGAAAAGTTGCTAAGCATTTTGCCTGGTATTCTTATGATTCTGCCAGCTTGCCTTACTCGTTGAAAATATTGAAGTCGTAGGAGTGGCTGTGTGGTAAGTAGCTTGCTTACCAACCACATGGTTCCAGGTTCAGTCCCACTGCGTGGCACCTTGGACAAGTGTCTTCTACTATAGCCTCAGGCCGACCAAAGCCTTGCAAGTGAATTTGGTATAAGGAAACTGAAAGAAGCTCGTCGTATATATGTATATATATAAAAGCACCCACTACACTCTCTGAGGGGTTGGCGTTAGGAAGGGCATCCAGCTGTAGAAACTCTGCCAAATTAGATTGGAGCCTGGTGTTGCCATCCGGTTTCACCAGTCCTCAGTCAAATCGTCCAACCCATGCTAGCATGGAAAGCGGATGTTAAA
>NC_068984.1:108307999-108309471 GCF_001194135.2 Octopus bimaculoides | reverse complement strand
CTTTCACCACATCTTTCTCTCATTCTTACTTCCTGTTTCTGTTGTGCCTGTAATTCAAAGGGTCAGCCTTGTCACACTGTGTCACGCTGAATATCCCCGAGAACTACGTTAAGGGTACACGTGTCTGTGGAGTGCTCAGCCACTTGCACGTTAATTTCACGAGCAGGCTATTCCGTCGATCGGATCAACTGGAACCCTTGACGTCGTAAGCGACGGAGTGCCAACAACAACAACATACACACGTGTGTGTGTACATACATATATACATATACACATATGCACACACACATGCGTGCATACACACACAAACACACATATTCTCTTTCTTTCTCTTTCTCCTTCTCCCTCCATTTTGCTCAATAGCCACTTTTACGGTCATTCGCTCACAAACCAGCCATCTCAATATGAACACACCATTCCCATTTCTGCCAAAATATTGCCTGGATATTTATGCTGTGAACACACTACTCATGCTTTACCGTAATACTGTCTGGATTTACTCTGGATTTTACCCAAGGACATTCAGACTAACATCCATACCCTCTGAAAAACAAACTGTGAACTCTATTTCCTTACTTCCTTACTTTCTACTCATCTATTGCATTGCTTATTATCTGCGAATTTTCCATGACTAGATCGTTTATCTGAATATTTCCAATCTAGATCTTTCATGTGTTCTCTACTTGTCTCTGATGACTGAATACCGCATATTCAGGCATAATCACCTATCACCTGGGATATCCCAGAAACAGCTGTAAGACCTCAACTGATTTAAGAATAATATAAAATGATGTATATGAATTGAGATGTTTGTTATACCTTGGCGTTGGTTGACCTCTTTCACAAATATATATATATATATATATGTATATGTGTGTGTGCGTGTATATATATGTAAATATATAAAAATAAAAAGATAAAGAGAGCAATGGTAAGGTTGGAGAAGTATTTTATGGATAGAGTCTTACAGCTGTTTCTAGGAAGATCCAGTACTTCCCTTCATCGGAGACAGAAAAAATAAAGGAATCTATTATTACATCCATAGGTGGATATTTTTAGTATGAAGTGGTAAAGAGTGTGATGCGCTGAAAAAAAGAGAGAACAGTACTTGAAGTGTAGTTTCATACAGTAAAAGATTTTTGAGAAGGAATGGGAGTGTTCTTAAAGGAGAAGCCAAGAATCTCTTTATCCATTATTTAGGAGTTACCCGTTATAAGTGCTAGTGAAAGCAGAAGATAAGGTTGAGGAGGGTATTGGATTTAACCAAACCCCGGAGGATACAGGTAATACCGAGTAAGTGCTGTATACCGACTAGTTTGCCCCAGTCGATGTATGAACAGGATTGGGGATTATAAGTCGTGTATTAGCGTGTGTATATGTATATAGATATCCACAGTAATCCCTTGCCATATCGCGGTTTATTATTTAAGCTTATGTCAATTCCTCCGTGGTATTGTTTTGTATTTATAATG
>NC_068984.1:108299033-108307569 GCF_001194135.2 Octopus bimaculoides | reverse complement strand
TTTACGTTTCAAGCAAAACACTTCTTCGGAAACAGGAGACATAGGAAACTCCAACAGAAAAGGAAGGAGGAGGAAAAAAATTTGCCAACAGTCCACGTGTAGTTACATATATATATATATATATATATATATGTATATATGTATGCACCTGTGTGTGTATATGTATATAGATATCCACAGTAATCCCTTGCCATATCGCGGTTTATTATTTAAGCTTATGTCAATTCCTCCGTGGTATTGTTTTGTATTTATAATGAAATAAATATATACAAATTATAAAAATAATTAAAAAAAATATACTGTACAGTACTGTTTCTACTTCGTGGATTTTCACCAATCGCAGGGAGTTTTGGAATGTAACACCTGTAATAGTCAAGAGATTACTGTGTGTGTGTGTGTGTGTGTGTGTGTGTGTATATATATATATATATGTATGTAAGTAAGTTACATCACCCCCAATCCTTAACTAGTACTTATTTTATCTACCTTGAAAAGATGAAAGACCAAGTCAGCCTCAGAGAAAAATTCCACTAAGCATTTTGTTTAAAGTATTAACAATTTTGCCAGCTCACTCACTTAATAATAATAATGATATTGATAATAATAGCAACATTGTACTAATTTACACATTAAAGAAGCATTGGTTCATCTGATAAGGAAAGAATTACACAAGGACTTTGAACTGGTTACCATTCCAGAGGGCAGTATTTTGAAGAATTAAATAAACAAAAATTGAAATAGAATGTATAATGGCTTTAAGTAGCTGAAATACCAAAATCGGTAACAGTTTATGAGCTAAAAGTCTCTTACATTTGCGTAAAATTCATCATGCTCAGCAGAAAGGACTACTTCTTGGAGGTCACGTGAAATTCCAGGTACACTCGACAGATTGATTCTGTTGTTGTTGATGGAAAGTAATTCATGAACCATTGCTTGATAGGTCCACTATAGTAAACAAAAGAAAGAGATAAAGAAAAAATAAACATTAGCTAATATTTCAACAGTAAATATAGAGTTAAATAAACATTGTTGTATGATGCATGGGGAATATGTCCTGTGTATTATATTTGATGTGGAGGCGCAATGGCCCAGTGGTTAGGGCAGCGGACTCGCGGTCATAGGATCGCGGTTTCGATTCCCAGACTGGGTGTTGAGAGTGTTTATTGAGCAAAAACACCTAAAGCTCCACAAGGCTCCGGCAGGGGATGGTGGCGAACCCTGCTGTACTCTTTCACCACAACTTTCTCTCACTCTTACTTCCTGTTTCTGTTGTACCTGCATTTCAAAGGGCCAGCCTTGTCACACTGTGTCACGCTGAATATCCCCGAGAACTACGTTAAGGGTACACGTGTCTGTGGAGTGCTCAGCCAGTTGCACGTTAATTTCACGAGCAGGCTGTTCCGTTGATTGGATCAACTGAAACCCTCGACGTCATAAGCGACGGAGTGCCAATAACAATTATATTTGATACACAGGACAGGTTAAGGTCTAAAGGAAATTAAAATGCTTAAATCTGAATTTTTGCCAAAACTTCTAAAATAAGTGATATCTTCCCAGTAGTGAGTCGTATAATCTGTGGAACTAATGACATTGTCTTCATGTTGTTTACCAAGAGCAAGTCATTCTGGTAGCATTCATTCTTCTCTAATTTATACAACTCAATACAAGCATACAATCACTTCTCAGTTACATGGAATATAGAATGCCCACTGATAACTGCAATAAACTTTACTTCCCTATGGTTACCTACTTATGGCAAAGTAAGCCAAGTCATTTGAGTGTTAAGTGATTTGATTAATCATAAAACACAACATTTCAACTCACAGATTACTTGCAAGCTACCTGCAAGCACCAGTGTCTTAATGACACAGTATTTGTACAGATTTACAGATAGAATTAATCATAAGCTACTTGGTTATTTTGAGAGGTTAAAGTTTCAGTCCTATTATGGTTGACACAGACTGTAAGAGTTTAGTGCCATTTTTATTAAGGCCCCCACCCATAAATTTTGTTTCTTTTGGGTTTAGGCAGGAGTAAGTATATGTGCCCAAGATTGTTAAAGGTGAGATTGATAAGGCTGGCGTTTTATTTAAACAAGTAGGTATCACAATGAATATTTGATAATATTTAAATACAATTTCTACTGTACTTTTCCCTGGAAAGCATCCAAAAAAGAAAGAGTTTGAAATTTGAATGAATATTGAATGTGAAATCTGAATGAATATTTAAAAAAATATGACAATTTGAGTGGTCAATGAAATGGTTGAGATCTTACCCAATTAGCCATATTTGTGATGTTATATCTTTGAAACTGAGGTGATAATCATCTTCAAATTACACAAATTAATAGTGACTTTTTTTTTTTCTTTCAGGTTCTTGAAAAGAAAACTTTTTTTGGCAATTTTAAAAATATTTATGTAAAGCCTATTTTGTTATATGTCACAAACAGTCAATCTCACAGTTGGGACTTTGCAAATGATGGAAATACCAGGATGTTTGAGGGACCCTGACGGGATATGTAACTGTCGGATTCTAAATAAAATTATGTGAGAAGAAAGTTCACATCCAGAACTTTCAAATGTTTTTCCTCAGAAAATATTTATTTTGACATGAAAATGATGAAACAAAAACTGTGTATTCGCATGTTCAAACTGTGCTTGTCTCCACTGTGTAGCGTTCCATAATGATGCTGAGTGCATGTCATAGTCTACAAGAAAAATGTGAATAGGAAAAAATTGTAGAAGACTAACATCCTAAGGTGAAGGCCTGGATGTACAAAAAACATCCACCAGATGGCAGCAAGATAAACAGTGTGTAATCAAAGTGGTTGGTTACTGAGATGAAGTGGAATATTCTCTGCAGGCAGTAACTCTGTGAAAGCTTCTTCATGGATCAGAGTACAACACAAATGAGGTCTTCCTTTCCTCAAATCATTAAATATTTTACTTCAACAAGAATAAATGAAACCGAAGAATTTCAAAACTTAGAGAAAATATGGAAATGTAATGTAAAAATTAAATGAAATAATTCCTATAAAATAAACAGACTTCATTATTTGTAGCATGTTTTTTCTTATCAGCTACAGTATACTTTGAAACAAAATATACATATATCTTTTAATCTTTTACTTGTTTCACTCATTGGACTACAGCCATGCTGAGGCACTTCCTTTAGTCAAGGGTTCAGTCAAACAAATTGACCCCAGTATTGTTGCTTCTTTTTTAAGTCTGATATTTATTCTATCAGTCTCTTTTGTCAAAATGCTAAGTTATAGGGACGTAAACAAACCAGTAGCAGTTGTCAAGCTGTGGAAGGTAAGGACAAACATAAACACACACACACATACGTACGCACGCGTACATCACAGGCTTCCACACAGTTTCTGTCAAATTCACTCGCAAGACATCTCTCAGCTCAGGGCTATAGGAAATGACACTTGCCCAAGGTGCTGTTCAGCAGTTGCAAAGTGAGCTTCTTAATCATATATATATATATAGAAAAAAATAGAAAACAAAAATAATACTTGATTCAAAAGCGGTGTCACAGCATCATCTCGTCGATCCAAAATAAGAAGCAGCGGAGTTATGTCTGTCTTTCGGAATTCAAACAAAGCTGCTTCCTTATTGATGACTTGCTGTAAATGGAAAGCATAAAAGGATGTTACAAAATATGAAATGGTGAACGACAATGTTTTACTGAAGTCTATCATTTAATCCATTTGATACCAACACTCTTGAGATAGCTCATGGTTCTATTATACAAGATTCTTGTGTTAAAGTGATCTAAATTTAAAATTTTCCATCAAAATTTTATTTTATTTTTCAAATATAAGCTTAATAATGACAATATTGTTTTACAAAATTCTTCATTTTTTTTTAAAAATGAATTCAAACAAAGGCAGAGAATTTCATTAGAAATATGGTTAAGTAAAGAAGTCCTAAGATCACCATGGAAAGCCTGGAAATGTAAAAGAGAAGAAATATAACCGATTTTCTTCATAATTTTTCTGACTTTGTTGTAGTAAAAAGCAGAATCATTAGAGCATGTGACAACATCCTTATGGTATTTAGTTACAGCTCTTTCAAATCCTATGAGATTAACTTTACTATTTATCCTTTTGAGGTCAATAGAATAATTTACCAATCAAATACTAGGTTTGATTTAATATTTCAATCGAATATCCTGGATTTGAGTGGAATTATAATAGAAACTACTTTAATATAATTATAACCACATAGTCCAATGTGTTCTGTTTTTTTTTTTTAAGATGCTAAATATATGAAGGAGATTTGGTAGCTATTTCTAGCAAGTCAAGCAACAATATAAAGGCTTCAGTGAATTGAGTTGGTGCTGGAAAGTAATTATGTTAGAGGTAAAGTCATGAAAAAGGTATTTGGAACAGATGTGATCAAAATACGTGAAGGGACATTGCTATACTGCAGACTGAATAAACATTTAGCACCCAAAATAAGACTGACAATGAGGATGGGGAGGAGAAGGAGAAAAGTGGTGATGATGATGATTTTGTCTGATAAAAGCAATAAGAATACAATTACTTTATACATGATTATTACATTCCCATCTTAGCTCAGAGTAAGCCATTATATGTAGCATTCATCTGTCTAGAGAGGCCCTTTGACAAAGTAGAACACTCTGTAGTCTGGCAGTTGCTTAGAAAACTAGGTGTAGATGAATGGTTTATGAGTTGGGTAAGAAGACATTTACAGAAATGCTATCAACAATTTGAGGAATAACAAAGGGTTCAGTGAAGACTTTAGTGTACCGGAAGGCATCCATCACAGCTCATTCTCATCATCACCACCACACACACACATTCTTAACTGTTAATGCTGTTTAACATAGTTCTCCAAGCCATAATAAAAGAGTTGAGGACTAGTTGTCCATGGGAACTCCTGTATGCTGATAATCTATTTCTCATAGGTGAATCTGTTTAAGATTTAGAAAACCAAACATGCCACCCCAGCCTAGAATTAAGAGGCTTTGGAGTAAACTTAGCAAATATGAACGTTTTAATTAGAAGGGATGAAGAGAGGACTTTACTGCTAGCAGAGAAATGGCTATGGTTAACTTGCAGAAAAGAAGTAAATAAGAATTTCATACAAGAGGTGTAGTCAGATCATAGATAGGTTGACAGAGATAACAGACCTGTTATGTAGATGTGAAGGAATAGTTGTCAGTAAAAGCACCTGTGAAATGAAGTCTGATGATTAGAAAGCTTACTATAATTAGTTGACAGCTTCAGTTACCTAGATAGCATAGTTAGCAGAGAAGGTGGGTGTTTTGAAAGCATAGTTGTCTGACGATGAATAAGTTGGAAAATAATACAGGGAGCAGTTACCTCTTTTGTCAATAAAAGGGTTCTCTATGAGAGTGAAGGGCAAACTGATACTTGAGTACAAAGAGTGATGCTTCATAATAGTAAAACATGGATGTCGAATGTGGAAGATGTGAGGAGACCGGAAAGAAATAGAAGATTAATGTTATCATACATGAATGACAGAACATATGTGAGCTGAGAGAAAATTTGGGTACAGGAAAAAATAAATGCAGCGTGCAAAAGTTAACTCACGTTGGTATGGACATGCGATATGTGAGGAGAATAGCAGTTGAGTAAAGAAATGCCAAGTAATCCAGAGTTGTATAAAATATATTTGGAGATGTAATTAAGCATGAGATATATCTAACACATGACATAATTTAAAAGTGAAGCCCTTAAACAAGTATGTACATTCAGATTCATATAAATGCACATGCCCACATGTTCATGTACACTTAAACACATTTGTTCACAATTTAAAAGAAAACATACCCGCACATTTTCAGCTAACCTCCGAGCCATTTCTGATGAGTTTTGATAACGAATCATTGGACATTTCTTTAGAGAAAGAAGCACTGAAGTCAAACCTTGCACAGTTCTGGAAAGGGATTTCGGTAACCATGTTGTGCAACCCTGAATACAAAGGTTAAAAAAAAAATTACATCTTAAAATTAGCTCCATGAAAAGTATAATAAATACTAACACGTTATTTTTGTACAAAGTGGTATTTTAAAACTCTGATTTATAGTGAAATTAAACCATTTTCTTCCCTTGTTCAGCAATCTTTAAGACTTCCTTAAGCCAAAATCTTTTTTAACTCAGAGTTTACAGCAACACCAAATGTTTCATCTATTTATTCTTTATTTTTTTACTTGTTTCAGTCATCAGACTGCAGCCATGCTGGGGCATTACCTTGAAGAATTTTAGTCAATCAAATCAACCCCAGTACTATTTTATATTTGAAGCCCAGTACTTATTCTATCGTTTTCTTTTCACCAAGCCACTAAGTTATGGGGACGTAAACACACCATCACTGGTTGTCAAGTGGTGGTGAAAGACAAACATACACACACACACACACATTGATGGTCTTCTTTCAGTTTCCATCTACCAAATCCACTCACAAGACTTTGGTCAGCCTGAGGCTATAGTAGAAGCCACTTGCTCAAGGTGTCAATGTAGTGGGACTAAACCCAGCATCATGTGGCTGGGAAGCAAACATCTTACTACAACAACCACACCTATGGTTATATCATTTTTAATAGGTTATTTACTTTTATATACTTTATGATGTGATAAGAAGTTAGGACAGTCCAAAACACATTGGATTTCACAGACAAGATCATTTAAGATCAAGAGATGTTATGTAATACACAACACTGTGCACTTGTCCAATCCTTTCCACCATTGGAAAATGGGAACTAAAAAGATAAGAAAGTTGATGATATTGTCGATTTTTAACCCCAGATCAATGTAGACCTAGCAAACCTGTAATCAAAAGTGTACCAATAATAACCAGACTATTGATATTTTTTTAAACAATATACCCAGGAATATATTGTCCAATTTGTCTTTCCTAATTTAAGACAGTAAGGAGTGATCTGAGAGAACTCAATTCAAAACAGAGTAGAATATACAAGGGGGCGCAGAAAAGTTCCTGGCTTTAAGGGTATAAAAAAAGGCCTGGTTGGAGGTCCAACCTTCCAAGTTCTTTTACAGGGCTTAGAAAAACTGAAGGACCACTGCAATAAATGTGTTAATCTGAGAGGGGAATATGTTAAATAAAATTAACTGATCCTCCAATATTTTCTTTTACCCAAAGTCAGGAACTTTTCAGGACCCCCATCTCATACATAAATACACACACACACACGTGTGTATATATATATATATATATATATATAAATTGACCAAAAGAGTACAATGAAATTACAGTAGGGAAAAGAAAATCCATTGTTTTAGTCAGATAAAAGTTGACAGCCATGTTTTAATTTCACCCTGGACAATTTTTTATCTAAGGAGGGATTCTGTCTGAAATGTTGGATTTTCCACCACCACAAATTTCTTTAAATTCCATTTTATTTCACACACACACACACACACACACACACACACACACACAATGTTACCTCTCTTTGGTATTTCTCATTGATAACAGCTAAAGAGCTAGAAATGTGTCAAGGAATCTGATGGGGGAAGCACTGGACAGATATGGTGTTTTTACACCTTTTTACCATATGAGAACTTTTTCTCCATAGTAACTGTCATGGATTAAGGGTGACAAGCTGACAGAATCAATACCATGCCAAACAAAATGCATAATGCATAATGACAAATTCATTGTGTTCTGAGTTCAAATGCTGCTGATGTCAACTTTGCCTTTCATCCTTTCAGGGTTGACAAAATAGTATCAGTTGACCACTAGGGTCAATGTAATTGACTTTCCCTTTTCTTCAATTGCTGCCTTATGGAAAAATTAGACAGAATTATTAAGCTTTACACAAGTATTGAGTAATATATTCTCTATTATAAGAAAATATAACGATATTCATATATATATATATATATATATATATATATATCATACACACACATATATATTTGTATATATCACACACATACATATGTATATACAATGCAGATGGTTTGTTCATCACAATACAATCATGGTTGAAAATAGTTTGGTTATGCATCTTACCTGACAACATCCTACAATGTTTAGAGAAAATAGATGTGGATTCACAGCAATGTAATCACCATAAAATTCCTGAAAGAAGACAAAAAGCCCCAATTAGCTGATATATATATATAGATATATATATATACATATATGGTGCAATAAGATGTACCCGGTGCAAGCTATGGACACATAAGAGGTGCAGCAACATCAAAGGCAGGTTAACTAGCAAGTTAGTTTTTGTTTGTGGCAGATGTTCAGGTGCAATAAAGACTGTAAACAAACAGGAAACAACTTCTATCTCATTCCAGGGTGAAAAACTAGAGGTAGTCGATAGCTTCCGCTATCTGAGCGACCAAGTTAGTAGTGGGGGTGGGTGCGCTGAAAGTGTAGCTGCTAGAATAAGAATAGCCTGGGCAAAGTTTAGAGAGCTCTTACTCCTGCTGGCGACAAAGGGACTCTCACTCAGAGTAAAAGGCAGACTGTATGACGCATGCGTACGAACAGCCATGCTACATGGC
>NC_068984.1:108291977-108298143 GCF_001194135.2 Octopus bimaculoides | reverse complement strand
ATATATATATATTATTTATTATTTATGCACCCTTTTTAAAGCCTAGCCAGGCTCATGGTCCCAGTTTCCCGGTTTCTATGGCGTATGTGTTCCCCCACCTAGCTGGACAGGACGCCAGTCCATCGCAGCGTTACTCAAAAAGCAGGAAGAAAGAGAGAAAGTTGGGGTGAAAGAGTACAACAGGGGTTGCCACTCTCTCCCTGCCGGAGCCTCGTGGAGCTTTAGGTGTTTTCAAACAAGAAAAACGACAAAAAAACAACAAAAAACAACAACGCGAGGACATAATACAGATATTGTGTTACTGGACGCTCAGGAAAGGAAAGAAAGAGAATTTGACGTTTCGAGCGAAGCTCTTCGTCGGAAATATAGGTAAATATATATATATATGAATAATATTTTCAAAAGGGTAATGATCTAAACATACACTATAATCATCACCATTATTATTTTTTTATTTGAAATTTTTGTGAAACTTATGAACTCTGAGAAAAAGAAATATCTTGCATTATGAAAAGTCTGCACAAAACATTGAATACTTTCCTCTCTTTACAGTAACCTAACATCTCTTAATTCTTTGGTTTCTATCATTAATCAACATCATTATTTGATTGAATGATATAATTAGGGTAAATGGTTTTCAACATTTTCATGACTGAACACTCCTATCTTATTTGCTTTATGCCCATTTTATCATTCTAGCATATTAGATGAAAATATTACTGAGGCATTGTTTTCCAGCAGGATTTCCTTTCTGCTGCTAGCCCTTACTTGTTTTTCATGTAAGGGGTCTGTTATTTCCCACATCTTTCATTGCTCAAACAGCACAACATTCTGTCTTTTGTTTTTTACTAGCATAATGTATCTAAGCCTACATTATCAAATATACCCTTCCATTTTTTTTCAAGTCAGTAAGAAGTAACATGAAGGAGATATGGCAGTGTGGCCTTGTTGAAGCTTCCACACTGAATATTATCCTATTTTTTTAAAGTTGGTAGAATTTGACTTGAGGGAGATTTAATTTCTTACAAGTGAGTCAATGTGTGTGCATGCATGTGTGAGTGTGTGTCCATGAATGTATGCAAGGATGGATAAATAAACAGATGTGTGCATCATCATCATCATCATCATCATCATTTAATGTCCGCTTTCCATGCTAGCATGGGTTGGACGATTTGACTGAGGACTGGTGAACCAGATGGCTACACCAGGCTCCAATCTGATTTGGCAGAGTTTCTACAGCTGGATGCCCTTCCTAATGCCAACCACTCCGAGAGTGTAGTGGGTGTTTTTATGTGCCACTGGCACGAAGGCCAGTCAGGCGGTACTGGCAACGGCCACGCTCAAAATGGTGTCTTTTACATGCCACCTGCACGGGAGCCAGTCCAGCGGCACTGGAAAGATCTCGCTCGAATGTCCTTACACAAGCCACCGGCACAAGTGCCAGGGCACAGGTGCCATCACAATTTTGCTTTCGCTTGCCTCAACAGGTCTTCGCAAGCCGAGTTTCTGTGTCCAATGAGGGAGACGACGTTGGCATGGGTGCCATCCGTCGAAATTAGTTCGATTTCACTTGCCTCAACAGGTCTTCGCAAGCGGAGTTTAGTATCCAGCGTAGGAAGGTACGTGGATAACATTTGTCTAAATATGTTTCACCAAAATAAACAAAGCAAAAAAAAAAATAAATAAAAAAGAACTGACCTGCACTTCACGAACAACTTCATGATCATCGGCTTCTGCTAAAACTTTCACATCCTGCTTACTGATTACATTGCTGAAATCTAAACAAAGGTAAAACTGATCAGAAGAGTGCAACAGTAATGAATGAATGAAAATATACAATCATACAAGCACAGGTTTGGTTGTGTGGTTAAGAAGCTTGCATCTCAACCATATGGTTTCAGGTTCAGTCCCATTGTATGGCACATTAAGCAAGTGACTTCTACTATGGCCCCCAACTCATCCCTTTTTAACTCATACAAATGGCAATACAATATGATTGTTTTTTTTTTACACCCTTTCATATCGCAGTTTTCGGTGTCTTATTCATGCCAGGCACCAAGCTGGTATTTCTATTTGGCCTGTGAAGGAGACCTAGAGTAGCCCAAGAATGAGATGACTGGACAATATCTATAGTCTAAGTTGGTCACATTTGGGAATCCAGACAGAAAATCTAATAGTGATTGTTTCTGATAGGACTCTATGGAGGAGTCGCCGAAGGACTCTACCCCAAGATGAGAGGATGGAGAGTTATTTAGTCTCTCACAGTACATTCCCCAAAGGAATTTAATAAATTAAAGATGTTAAAGCATGGCTCCTTATTTTATATTCTTAGTCATTTGTACTGTCCTATAAATGATAGTAATGATTAAGTCCATCATATACAGACATAAAACCTTCAAGTTTCATGTCATATACAGACATGAAACTTGAAATGAAATATTGTAATGTTCATGTCTTTCTGAGATGCATTAAGTAAAATGCAAGCAAAGTAATGTTTTTTTTTTTCATCTAAGTTCCAAGCCGAGGTATTACTAACATTTTATCTTGCTCTGAAATTAAAATAACATTCATAATTGTTTTATTTTTTTTAACACAAGCACATCATCTCAGATTGACAATTCATAGACTACTACAACATTTATAATTTGTGTCAAACAACGGCAATGGATGTGATTGATTGTCAGGACTACATTGTAAAAATCAATGAATAGCCAATACTTGGTAAGATGTAGAGAATTATTATTGATGAGTTAAAATAAGGGTGACAGGTGGTGTATATACACACACACACACACACACACACACACACACACACACACACACACACACACACACACACACACACATATATATATATATATATATATATATATATATATATATATGATATCTATGCATCACCATCATCATGCATACATCTTCATTATATGCATATATCATCATCATTTAATATCCGTTTTTCATGCCAGCATGGGTCGGATGGCTCAACAAGATCTAACAAGTTGGAGCACCTTGCATTACCCCAACATCTGCTTTGTCATAGTGTTTATGGCTGGATGCCCTTCTTAAAGCCAATCCCTTTACAACATGTACTAGGTGTTTTTTTTCTACGGCACTAACATTAGTGAAGTTGCCTTGCAACATGCAAGACTATGGTTCTAAAGGGACTCCTACACACATACACACACGCATCAAGCATTGTCTCTTTTGAAGAGATTTTGATGTTGACAATATTAGCCATTCTGCAGATGGTTGAGTTAATATGATACAGGACAACAAGTCAAAAGACCAGTAATGCATATACTGTCATCAATACTGTCTCTGGCCAAGACATCAAGTTGTCTGTGGCCCAGTCCTACTATCAAAAATAGGTGCCGCAGTGCAAAGTCAAGTTAATATGTAACTACTGTAAAGAGCACAAGCTAAAAGAACTGACCATGAACATTGGAACAGCTATGATAGTGGGGGTAAAAAAAAATCACCTAAGTTTTATTTTCTGAGTAGTTATAAAATATATAAAACAATGGAAGTTGACTTTTTTTTTTTTTTTTTGTATATATCCAGATATATTCAATAAATCAATATTCACAGCAAAGCTGCAGTTGGCCAAGTTAATACAATGACTGACATGTGACAAAAACTTAGTTGATTCATATTCCATCACTAGCACTTGACTGCCTTCATGGCTAAGACACTTAACACTTACTAGTCCTATTCACCTAGATGAAAATACATAATATGAGTAGGAATATTTCACTGCTATACATACACACAGTTGTGTATTTCTTTTAAGAGAAGTTAGTCCAGTACTGAAGCTCAAAGTGAAGCCACCAACTGATTGAGTCTTGTTTATACAACATAAAAACTGTAAAATATAACAGTAGGTATATTATAATTTATAATCTCTTTCTTTATTAAAAGCCTAAAATTAATTGTTGCTATTAAGATTATAATTTTCCAGACAATTTCAGTTGTAGAGTATCATCATCGCCATTGCTTTCGTGAGTACTATTCCATACTTAAAACGCTCAGATGGAATTTGTTGAGGCAGATTTTCTATGGCTTGATGCCTTTCCTGTCCAACCTTCACCTGATCTCAAACAAAGTAGTATTTTCCTATAGCTGAATGTGTTTCCACAGAAGACTGGAAACAAATGACACTGCTTATACGATAGTGATGCCTGTTTACAACCGTCGCATTAAGTCAAGACCATGAGCACACAAACACACTCACAAGCACATATACACACACATGTGTGTGTGTGTGTGTGTGTGTGTGTGTGTGTGTGTTCTTTCAGATTCTATCTAACAAATCCATTCACAAGAGTTTGATCGACCGAGGTTGAAACCATGTGAATGAATCTGATATCATATTGCTGAGAAACAAACTTCTTCACCACACAATATTTATAACAACATGAAGGCAGTGAGCTGGCAGAATCATTAGCATGCTGGACAAAATGCTTAGTGGTATTTCATCCGTCCTTACATTCTGAGTTCAAATTCTGCTCAGGTTGACTTTGCCTTTCATCCTTTTGGGGGTCAATAAAATAAATACTATTTGAGCATTGGGGTTGGTGTAATTGATTTACCCCACTCCACCAAAGTTGCTGGATCTTGTGCCAAAATTTGAAACCAATATTTATATCAACACACTATCGTGATCAGTTCCATCTCTGATTGTCACTAAATGTATATTCTTGTATATCTGCATGAACCTAAGTCTTGGATCATGTATATATACATAAATAAATATATATATATATATATATATATATATATATATATAATACAAAGGATATATAAGCATATGCATGTATACACACATATATGTACATACCTACCTCTACATGCGTATATAGATGCATATTCAGGTACAGGACGTTAGAAAAATGAACTACAGACAACGGAACGAACACATAGGAGAAAAAAACAAGCCACTTGTGGAATTATTCCTTCATCAGCTGCCTCTATTCTAAACTAGGCATTTCGAAGATAAGGCAGGACGCACTCTTAGAACAGTTTCTTCCTGAGTAGTGGATTAACCCACTAAACAGAGGATTCCAAGGTAGCAAACACAAACCAAGAGGAAAAATTGGACAGTGATATATATATATATAAAAAAAAAAGATATCAAACAGTTGATCCAACCGACTAACTGAAACATTATAAATGTGTAAACACTCTAAAATTGGTGTCAAAATTTGCAGTTTTTACCTTAAAATGATAAAATGATAATTGATTCAACTAATGTTAAACATTCAGAACAAACAAAAATAAAACTTACAAATATAATATAAACCATATTTGGGAAGATGTAGTTCTTGGGAAAGTTGCTGGACATTTTCTTTAGTTGGTCGTAGAAAACAAATGCATTTCAGGTGTTTCATAGTTTCTCTGGAAGAGGCGTCAATGCGTTCAAATAAATAGACTTCCTTTTGTAAAATCTCAGATTGGGCAAAAACCATACTCACAATTGGTGTCTGACATGGAAAAGAGGAAAATAGATTCAAATGGAATAAAACAATAAGTTATAAGCTGTATATACATGCACATATGTGTATGTGTATATGTGTGAGAGAGAGAGACTCATTTTGAGAATTTTGATTCTTCAAGAACATTACTTAAAGCTATTAGTAATAGCATGCAAATACTGGATTGAAAAACGTTTTTGGCTAGAAGTTTAAAGCACCCTTCAAAATTTTCTATATAGCATTAGGCAATACAGACAACTATCAGACCTGCAGGCTGGAATCATACAGCCTCTTGACTGATGGAGGTAAATAAACAGTCTTAGTCAGTTTGGTGGTGATAAAAACATTAAAAAAAAACAAAAACATTATTTACATTTGACGGATATTTGTCCTCATCTTGTTTGTTGTTAACACAACGTTTCGGCTGATATACCCTCCAGCCTTCATCAGGTGTCTTGGACAAATTTCGAACCTGGGTTCTCATTCCTAACGTATTTTTGGATGTTATTATCATTATTATTATTATTATTCAAGTCACTACCTGGAATCGAACTCGGAATCTTTAGTAGCCTGCGATCTTAACCACTACGCCATATGCCCATGGGCATATGGCGTCGTGGTTATATGTATATATATAAGCAAATATATATACATACATACATGCATACATATATATATATATATATATATAT
>NC_068984.1:108290221-108291877 GCF_001194135.2 Octopus bimaculoides | reverse complement strand
CACATGTCCTCAGCAGTCACGGCCCATGTTTCACTGCCATGAAGCATGGCGTTTCGTACACATGCGTCTTATAGTCTGCCTTTTACTCTGAGCGAGAGGCCTTTGCCACCAGCAGAGGTAGGAGCTCTCTGAACTTTGCCTAGGCTATCCTTATTCTAGCAGCTACACTTTCAGTGTACCCTCCCCCACTACTAACTTGATCACATAGATTGCGGAAGCTATCAACTATGTCTAGTTTTTCTCCCTGAAATGTGATAGAAGTTGTTTTCTGCACATTTTCATTGTTTATTGCTCCTGAACATCTACTACATACAAAACCTAACTTCCTAGTTAACAGATTCCGCAGAGCCATCTACCTTAAGGGGTTTGTGTTTTTTCCACCTTCCTACTTATTAGGACTTTGGTTTTAGCTAGGTTGACTCTAAGGCCCTTCGATTCTAGCCCTTGCTTCCACACCTGAAACTTCTTTAGTTCTGATGGAGACTCAACAATTAGTGCAAGGTCGTCAGCGTAGAGGAGCTCCCTGTCTTGAATACCTCTGTTATCGCCTGGAGGAGTATGATAAATAGGCGAGAGCTGAGGACAGAACCTTGGTGGACCCCTACCTCTACCCAGAATTCTTCACTGTGCTCATTGCCAACCCTCACCTTACTGACAGTGTCTCTGTACATGGCTCGCACAGCTCTCACTAACCATTCTTCTATCCCTAATTTCCTCATTGACCACCAGATAAGGGACCGGGGGAACCTGTCAAAGGCTTTCTCCATGTCAACAGAGGTTTATCTTTGGCTAGGTATTTCTCCTGCAGCTGTCTTACCAGAAATATAGCATTAGTGGTGCTTTTCCCAGGCACGAACCCAAATTGCATCTCATCTAAACCGACTCACTCCCTAATTAGTTGGGCTATGACCCTCTCCGTGACTTTCATTACCTTATCTAACTACTTGATACCTCTGTAATTATTTGTATCTAAAGCGTCACCTTTACCTTTGTAGCAGTTGACTTATATATACGTATATGTATATATATACACACATATATACTTATATATATATATTTATATATGTCAGTAAATAGTGGGGTTGTGTTAACCGCACGTGGAGAAATAATAGGAAAATGAAAAAAAGCCAGAATGCTGAACTGGAAGCATATTTTAATAAAGATTTCTTCTAACCGGTTTTCATTGCGAAAAAGCAAATTATCAAGAAGAAGGAGAATGAAAATGTTTTTTTACAAAGAAATACAAAATGAAGAAAATAATATATAAAACAATAATATATAAAAAAATAAAGATACCCATACATTATATTGTCTTTGAGCTTTTGTAGTTCAATAGTAGTTCATGTATAAACTGGTAGGAAAAATAAGGATGCATGAGAGTTGAGAGTTTTACACATATACATATATATATATATATATACATATATGAATACATATATCTGTGTTTCAATATGTTTCCATTACTCATACCCTCTACCCCTGTCTTCTTTGCCCTTATTCCACCACACCTGTATGTAGGTGCATTATAACTCTTCATTTACGTTTGGCTTCACACTGGCAAGAAAACCAAATCCCTGGTATCTCCTTGTAACAACGTTTGTTTGAGTTGTTTTCTTAGATTTTTTTTCAAGACTGATTTTGTGTATGATAGACAAC
>NC_068984.1:108285083-108289944 GCF_001194135.2 Octopus bimaculoides | reverse complement strand
ATATATATATATATATATATATATATAATTATTACAAATTAAAAGGGTAAAGGATTATCAATTTATTAATTAATAAATCAATTAACAATACTATCTGTGGGATTCTCAGCTTTTTTAGCTGCTATTTCTGAACTTCGGTATATGGTGAAGCAAATATTTGCTGATCCCTTAATTATATTTATAAATATATATATATATATATACATATATGAATACATATATCTGTGTTTCAATATGTTTCCATTACTCATACCCTCTACCCCTGTCTTCTTTGCCCTTATTCCACCACACCTGTATGTAGGTGCATTATAACTCTTCATTTACGTTTGGCTTCACACTGGCAAGAAAACCAAATCCCTGGTATCTCCTTGTAACAACGTTTGTTTGAGTTGTTTTCTTAGATTTTTTTTCAAGACTGATTTTGTGTATGATAGACAACTAGGAAGCTTTTCTTAACTGTTGCACAAAGATCGATTGTTTTCCCGCCTATCCTTCAAGAAGGGTGTTACAATATTTAATTACTCTTCCTATTTTGCGGGTTTGTTTTTAATATATACCAGCTGAAATTCTTGGCATCGCCCGTGTTGAAAATTCAGGGAATAAATGGTAATATTGCAAAGCAATTTATTTAACTTATAGTAAATCTTCTTTGAATCATCTCATGATGTTAAGACAAGGATACTTTTACTTTCCGTCTATGAAATCCACTTGCCCAAGGTGCCGTGCAGAGGGACCGAACCCAAGACTGCATTATTAGGAAGCTAACTTCTTAACCACAGTAGTTCCAGCCCTATTCTAAAGTGAGAGTCAATCCTCACAATACAATCCCACTCTTTAGACTTGGAGGTCTGACTCCAATGGTTCATTAAGCTAAGTTGCTGTGGTGATCAGTAACTTGTAGTGGCCTTCTTCAGTATGAATTGCCTTTCAGGGTTAGAGAGCTCCACCTACACTGGAGTTGCTCGAAGGGTATCAAATCGGGCACTGGATTGCTTGAGGGACTCCATTTCTTGATTTGCTGTCAAGGTTGACTCCCCTATCCTTTTTCTTTTGCAAGATACTCCACAAAGCAGTGAGCATTTGTGGTTGGAGTTTCTTCCATAACATAGTAGTTAGCCCATAGCTGAGACCCTGACAGGTGATACTACTCTGGGTCAGAATGGACCTGGGAACAGCTGTGACTAAGAGGTGCTTTCACACTCCTCAAAATCCAGGATTCCCAAATTAGGGCCCTACTGCTGAATCTGGTATTGTACTACTAAATGTACAGTTCGGAGTTCAAATCAACTTCAAGTATGTTGTCTATTTTGATAGCACACTTCTTTCTGCACATCTCAGTTCACATGCCTGTCATGGGTAAATAAGAATTTGCGATAATTCTTGTGATGAATTGCAGATTTAGTCTGTTTTTGGAAAGTTCTTTATGCAAATTTTGTTATATCTTGGGAGGGTCATTATGCCAATAAGATGCATGCACAAGTTCTATTTCATTTCATAAATATATCCCCATAAATATAAATGTAGAATCTGAAAACTAGGAGACAAATAGACCTGGTGTAGCCTGGTCATGTCATTGATGAGGTTGTGAATATCGATAAAAACACTGTGATGAACCATGCTGATTGATTAATTGACTGACCAAATGATTAATCAAACACTCAATTGGTTAATTGATTAAATGGTTTACTAGTTGACTAACAATAAAAAAAAAGAACTGGAAAAGAACCTCTGTGTGTGGCATATTTCTTATTGGGCATAATGACTCTCCCTAAATACAACAAAATAGATTTATTCCTCATCTGCTTAATATCAATAGATAGGATAAAGTTAAAGATACTTCCTAAGTCATGTATTCTCATAGGGCTGGTTTCTGTGGCGTATATATTCCCTCTCTGGACAGGACGCTTGTCTGTCACAGGATTACTCATTTTTGCCAGCTGATTGGACTGGAGCAACATGTAATGAAATATTTTCCTCGTGAACACTATATGCCGCCTGGTCCAGGAATCAAAACCACAATCTTAGGATCTTGAGTCCAACACCCTAACCACTAAGCCACATGCCTCCACATGTAATATCAATAGAATTTATTTTAGTATCGGCTGTTAAAATCCTCCAAGGATTAGGCTACATTTACGTATAATTTTACATAATACCTAAACCCTCTAAAGAACAGGCCAGACTTTAATCCTTTTATATTTCTGGTGAAATAAACTGTCTTTGTTTCAAATTAATTTTGAAAAGAACGAAGAATTTTAGTAAAGTAACTTTTTCAAGATTAAACTACTGTATGGAACATAAATAAACGCAAAAATGTTATGGGAGGTTTTAATTTAGATCATTTTTAGCAGGAAGTTTGTATCATAGGACCAATGGGGATCTCAAGTGGGTTGGTATCAGAAGGGTTAAACAGCTACTGCTATGATGAGTTAGCTAGTAATTTTAATTATTTTTCTATGAATAGGACTGGTGCATAAAATGTAGACAGTGTTATCAAACTGAGTCATCTAGTAGCATTAAAGGAAACTGCTCTCTGAACTTTTGACTTGTTTCAGCTTTGAATTTGTTGTGTAAGGTGTCACTGCTACAACTTTCATTATCATAAGATTGCTTGTATGTATGGTATACTAACTATATTGGAACTCTCCGTATTTTTTTTATACTGAGAAATGGTAACTTTTAAATTTAGCAGTTTAAATCTATTTAACAGATTTGCAGACCCTTCTCTTTAACCAGCACTTGCCAGTTTGACGAAGCTGTATACATAATTGCTCTACCTGCTAGAAACAACCACCAAATCTCTCTCAAATGACATCTCTTGTTTTAAATAAAAAAAAAAAAAAGACATGTCAGGGATTGGATATGCTGAGTCTGAAATAAGATTTCATTATTAGAATACCTTGTCAAGATTTATGTTGTGAATAACCCTTAAGTTTGATAAAAGAAGGTGAAATCTTGCTTTTTCCTATTTTTATTATTTTTTTTTGATGTGTTTTGAATGAATCTGACTATGAAAACTGTTGGAAATGCTTCAGTCTTTATGTAAACCATTCCTTGCTGGTGACATACATATGCAGAACATAAGTTTTTTTTAAGGGATGTAAGGGAGTGGTTTTAAGAGACCAGAATATTTAGTCAAAATATCTATACCAATAGATGGCAAAGTATTTGTCTTCAATTGCAGACAAGAAAAATGTACTTTGCCACTTCTTCATTTGGGCAGCTGAGCTATATACATACCCACTGCACTGATTGCCACCAGTCCATTACCCATCAGGATTTAGTAGGAAGACAAGGGAGAGAGTTTTAGCCAGCCCTTGTGATTCACTGTTAGTGGTGGGGTACCTGAAGAATGAGTGATTTGTGATTTCCAGTGGTTCTCAACCAGGGTCCAATATGACCATTGGGAATCCATGAGATTAAAAAAAAATCTATGCACAACTAATTGCTTATACTAATACAATACACAGAATATATCAATGGTTTTTTTTTTATACGTTTCCTAATAGTATTCAATTATATAAATATAATAGGTCTTTTTAACCATTGGATGCCTGTGGGGGACCAGTAAGGAAACTAGGAATCACAGGAGTGTAAAGGTAAAAAATGGTTTAGAAATTTATTCAAAATATCAAAAATTGGAGAAACATGAATTTCATCTACAAAGTGAGATGGGTATAATATTTCAGAAATGGATAAACTGTGGTTTCTTTTCTTAAAATAATTATTTTCATGTGTATTATTATATTGGACTGGGGGTAGGTGATATCTTTTACCTTTTACTCATTTGTCATCAGACTGTGGCCATTCTGAGACAGCACGTTTAAGAATTATTCTTAGTCGAATGTATCAATCCCAGTACTTTTTTTTAAAGCTTAGTGCTTAATCTATTGACCTTTCTTGCCAAACCACTACGTTAAGGGGACGTAAACACACCAACACCGATTGTCAAGCAGTGGTGAGGAAAACCGACAGACACACACAAACAAAAACACACACACTCATATATATATTTATATACATATATATTTATATACAGACACATGCATATTATCTGAAATGTATAGTATTATATATTCATCACGACTGATCTTATCAGTCAGTTTCACGCAAGGAATACAATGGAGTGTTAGGTAACAATCTGTTTGTATAACTTTGTACTCATCAGAGACAGCTAACAAGGAAGGGGGACTGTTCTCTATTGTTAGAGGTGGATTAGCATAACAGGTTAGTGGGTGCTGAAATGAAAAAGGGCTAGATGATTAGGTTAGGAGTTGTATCTCTTGGATGGGTATGTCTGTGTCTGTGTGTGCGCGCACATATATACATATATATGTTTATATATGTATGTATTACTTATATATGTATGTATGTATATATATGTATGTATGTATATATATATAACATGTATGTATGTATTTATAACGTATGCATATATAACATGTATATATGTATATATAATACGTATGTATATATAACATGTGTATGTACATATAAGATATATGTATGTATAAACAGATACAGAAATAATTTTTTTTATTCTCAAACAAATGATAATGCTAAAAAATAGTGTGATCAGGATAAATTATCCATACATTGCAGAAAAATATATTACTGGCCAGCCATGTATATATGACTTATATATATATATATATGTTTTCTTATATAACTTATATATATATATATATATATATATATATGCATATATAACTTATATATATACGTATATATATAAGTTATATATATACTTACATATATATATGTATATATATTTTCTATATATATGTAATATATATATATGTATATATAACTTATATGTATATATATTTTATATAGGATATATATATATATATATATGTAT
>NC_068984.1:108282540-108284101 GCF_001194135.2 Octopus bimaculoides | reverse complement strand
ATATAGACATATATACATATGCATGGACATCCGATATGCCAGAAAGAGGTCATCAACGACCCAACCACAAAGAAAAATAATGTTCTCCAGAAAAAAAATTTCGAACAACACCAGAACATAAGTGGGCAAGACAAAATGAGAAATATACAGAATAAAGAATTAATTGTGTACCGGTTTTGACATTAACGTTTTACTTACGTAACAACATCTGTGTTCTCTTCAGCACAATCGTTCTAGAATCAATATAATTTGCAGAACTATACACGAATTGTCTTCATAAAATGAGACTTGCGCACAGTTCTACTGATTACATTGGGGTTATTTTCAAAATGTCTCAGCTCTGGCGCGCCAAAATTCCGGAAACAATTCTGCAGAGAATAATTCACTGCAGTATATGTTGCTGGCTAGAGAACATGATTATTTAAATTATTATTTATATATAGAGGGTGATAAATTGAATATTAATTCAATTTAAAACCAAGTGGCCTAGCATATAAAAAATCTGAAAATTCAGAAAAATTGTATTACATGTGTATAAGAAGGGATGACCACTAAGTGGACATCCGATATGCTAGAAAGAGGTGATCAACGACCCAAAGAAAAATAATGTTCTCCAGAAAAAAATTTCGCAAAGCACCAGAACATAAGCAGGCAAGACAAAATGAGAAATATACAGAATAAAGAATTAATTGTGTACCGGTTTCAACATTTTACTAACGTAACAACATCTGTGTTCTCTCCAGCACAATCGTAATTGATAGAACTGTACGCAAGTCTTATTTTATGAAGACAATTCGTGTATAGTTCTGCAAATTGATTCTAGTTGAGTGTTTTTTGCCACTTTGCTTTTGTATATAAAAAATTTTGCTAATAGTATATAGTAGGGTTAGTTGGACACTGTGTGTGAGTAAAACAGCACCTTGACGCTCTATCTGAAATTTGGAAATGATATGCTGTAGTACTTGGCATTCGAGCCAGTAGCTCCAATGTGAACATTTCAGAGTGTTTGGGTGTGAATTGGAGGACAGCGCAATCTGAGGACATGTACTGAGAGTGATAAAAATCAAACATCCAGTGAACATCATGGTATTTGGAGCAATCACTAGTGATGGTGACTTTTTGTCTCCATTCATCTTTCCACACAGCCTCTGACTCAACATGGAGGCCTACATCAAGTGTCTGGAGGAGGTAGTGCTGCCTTGGGTCAAGAGGGTGGCTACTGGAAGACCCTGTGTCTGGCTACAGGATTCTGCACCATGCCACACAAGCAGGAGAACCCAGTCATGGCTGTCAGTTTCTGTGACCACATCACCCCTAACATCTGACCACCTAACTCCCCGGACTGCAACGACCCCATTGATTGTTATGTTGGACACAGTTGAGCGAGAGTCTGACAACACTCTTTGTAACTTAAACAAGGAAACTGCCCAGAAGAGTTGCAGGAGATTCCAAAGTCACCTGGAGGCTGTGGTTGAAGCCAATGACAATTTTATTGAATAAATTTGCTCTTTAGTATTTCAAGATATTTTTATGTAATTTTGGTAAATCTGTTAAAATGAGA
>NC_068984.1:108271829-108282357 GCF_001194135.2 Octopus bimaculoides | reverse complement strand
ACACACATACGATAGGCTTCCTTCAGTTTCTCCCTACCTAATCTACTTGCATGGCTTTGGTTGGCCTGAGGCTACAGTAGAAGACATTTCCCCAAGGTGCCATGCATTGGGCCTGAACCTGAACCATGTGTTTGGGAAGCAAAGCTTCTTGTGGAAATTTTAAAAATATATGTCTAATGTCTTTGAAATCAATAGATATCAGCTGAAATTAATTGTCCTTGTTCCTATATGCTATGGAGCACTTGTGAAAGAATTTGATTTTAGAACTCTTGTGCACTGATAATCCAGCATACCTTATCTACTTGACTGTTTTACTCTAGATTCAGTACATTCAATATTGTTAGTGTAACGTGACCCGTAAGCCTGTGTCAGGGCTTTCGTAGATAAATTATTGTGATTAATGAATGTATTTATAGTTTAAAAACATGCCGCAAACGAACTATTGGAATTTGTTATAAGTCACATAGTTGTTGTGAATATTATTTATTTAAAAATCCAGCCCAGTGTTGAAGAAAAAAACAAAACAAGTTTATATGGCATAATCTCCACTATCAGAATGGTGAGTTGAAATTGATCTGGGATAGAAACAAATGTTTAATTTTAATTGTTGGTCTCTCTCTCTCTCTTTCTCTCTCTCTCTCTCTCTCTCTCTCTCTCTCTCTCTCTCTCTCTCTCTCTCTCTCTCTCTCTCAAGTCTCACCTAGATTCCTCTAGTACTAAGTATAATTGTTAAGCTCAGTATAAGGTGTTTAAATATTTATTTATATTAAAACTTAATGAAGGTTGATAAAATATTTTGATCTTTTTTTTTAAGCATAGCAGATGAGTTTAATAGTTTCCCTACTTGGTTGTTTGACCTGCTAGAAATAGCTGCTAAGCATCCTTACTGTCTTAAAAAAAGGAAATCTATATTGAATATTGAAGTCCAAAATACACTGTGTATGTGAGTTAGAATAGTCATCTTTTGGACCTGTGATTAAAGAAATGCCTTTCATCATAGGTGTTTTTGATAAAGGCTGATCTAAAGTTAAACCTGATTAATGCAACTGATTTCAGAAATATAGAAATGTAATAAGCTGTTCATTTTTAATTAATTTTTAATAGTTTAATTTTGTCACATGTAACTGTATTATAGAAGAAAGACTATATTAGTGCAAAATGATGGTGGGTCAGAATTTCGTATTGGCAAGTTTTTATATTTACTTTGTTTCATTTCAAACTGTTTACTACTATTATTAATGGCAGTTATTTTTAGCTGTTCGGAGTTGGTTCACAAAACTTCTCTGTAGTACCACTGATTGCAATTCCTCTGTTTGTAATTAAACTTATGTGTTTTGGATGTTAATTGTAACCACACAAAATACATGGTCACTATGAGTCATCAGGCTACTTTTTAACACCTGTTCCAGTTTGGATTTGAAGTTTATTATAGATAGCATTGTTATTGTGGCTTTTATTTTCTCTTTAAAGATATCATTCAAATAGTTTGGTTCCCAACCACATGATTTCTGGTTCAGTCCTACCTTGGGAAGGTGTCTTCTATCAGAGTCTGGGCTGATCAAAGCCTTGTGAGTAGATTTAGTAGATTGAAGCTGAAAGAAGTTTGTTGTATATGCGTATATGTGTGTGTGTGTATGTATATATATGCATAACTATGTATATATGTGTGTATGTTTGTCCCCTACCACCATTTGACAACTGGTGTTTGTTTATGTCTCTGTAACTTAGCAGTTTTGCTAAAGACCTGATAGAATAAGTACTAAGCTTAAAAATAAGTGCTTGAGTTGATTTGTTCAAGTAAAACTGTTCAAAGTGGTGATCCAGCATAGTTTACAGCCTTTTGACTGAAGTGAGCAAAAGATTAAAGCAGTTACTAGCAATTGAGCATATCACATAATTTTCAAAAATGAAAATAAAGAGGCTTTTGTTTTTTTGTTTCAAAAGGGATATTAAAAATAAGCTATAACAATATTATAAATGAAAATAAGGAGTGTATAAAAGTTAAAACTAAAAGGTTGACCACCCAAAGCAGCAGCTCTCAACCATTTTTTTTGCCTATGGACCCCTTTGGTTACTATTCTATTCTGGTGGACCCTCCCACCCATAGTAATTTGATGTTTAAAAAATTGTTTTATAGATACCCCTTTCAAAAATCTTATTTTGATTTTCACTCATTAACTTGTTTAGGTTAAACTATATAAAACAACCTTTGACAGTACCCTACCATTTATATTCTGACCCCATACTTTGAGAGTATTCTCTGGCACTTTGCCACCATCTATTTCTCCCTTGCTCAACTCTACCATTCCATTTATATTCTGATCATGTTCCTTGTGAGTCTGCCCTGGCACTTTGCCACCATCTCTCTCCTGCCCTCTCTTACACTCTTGCTCCCTCTCTCCTGCTGACGGGTTAACTATATATCTCCCCTACAGCAACGCACCTGTTTCTGAATTCAATCTTAATCACTCTCTCTCACTGACTGGGTAACCATGTATCTCCTCTACAGTAAGGCACCTGTTTCTGTCTCTCTGTCACATTCTAATCTTTCATCATCTGGCATAAGATCACCTTCTCTGATGCCCTATCCTCTCTCAAAGAATCTTTGTCTTGCAAGTTACTTGGTGACCCTGCCAGTGCTGGTGCCACATAAAAAGCAACCAGTCCACACTGTAAAGTGGTTGGCATTTGGAAGGGCATCCAACTGTAAAAACCATGCCAAAACTGATGACACCTATGCTGGTTGCTATGTAAAGTCCACTCAGTAAAGTGGTTGGTGTTAGGAAGGGCATCCAGCCATAAAAAACCATGCCAGTACAGACACTGAAACCTGGTGCAGTCTTCTGCTTTGTCAGCTCCTATCAAACTGTCCAACCCATGCCAGCATTGACAGTGAATGTTGATGATGATGATGGATGCAATAAATACATCCAAAGTATCTCCAATTTACTATTTTGCTTGTGTGGACCTCCAAAAGTCTTACTTGGATACTCAGGGATCATATCGACCCTGGTTGAAAATCACTGACATAAAGCAACATAGCTAATGACCATTTTAAAAGAAATAATCTTAGTTGGAGATATAGCACTTCCTTTTTGAGATTAACCCTTTAGTATTCACATTATTCTGCCAAAATTGATGCTTTTTTATCCACTTTGTTTTGAATTAATCATGCAGTATCTTGTAGCTATGAGATTTTGATGAGGTAGCTGCTAATTTTAAAAACGATATTGTAGGGTTGGTGTGAGAGACCAGATCTGGCCAGTTCCAACATAAAATAGGCAGGATACTTTTGGCCGGATATGGCCGGTTTAAATGCTAAAGAGTTAAAATACTGTTGGGATATAAAACTGAAATGAA
Source organism: Octopus bimaculoides (assembly GCF_001194135.2). NCBI lineage: Eukaryota > Metazoa > Mollusca > Cephalopoda > Octopoda > Octopodidae > Octopus > Octopus bimaculoides. The sequence continues at coordinate 108,278,997 of NC_068984.1, read as the reverse complement.
AGTAGCCTAAATGATTACTTTAAATGAAATAAAGATTGTAAAGAAACGACAAGTTTATCTTCATAAAATATATATTAAAAAACACTCCATTCTATCTATAGAATAGGCATTCAATCAGAAATCCAAATCCCAAATTTTCTGAAGCATGGCTATGTGGTTGAGAAGTTTGCTGGGCTGACCTAAGGCCTTGTGTATGCATTTTAGAAGATGGAAAATGAAAAACTCTCTGTGCATGTGTGTGTGTGTGTGTGTGTGTGAGTACCCATGTCTAGATATCATATGATAGTTGTAAACAAGTGACACTCATACAAGCAGTGTTTGTTTTTAGTTTAGTTTTCTGTGAAACAATGTCTGGCCAAGAGTACATATTACCTTAGTTGGTGACAGGAAGGGCAAACAGGCCATAAAAATTTCATTAGATCCATGCAAGCATGGAAAAATGAACATTAATTGATAATGATGATGATAATCTTAGAAACAGAATTACTTCCACCAGTTAGTTTTTCATGGAAGTCCTTTGATATGATTTGATTATTTTGAAATTATTTGTGAAATTAGTCAAATTAGTATCTAAAATTAGAAAATTTTGCATTTAGTGAAAGTTGACAAACAAGGCATTAATTCTCACTCTGACTTTAGTAACCAACTAATTATTTCCTAATTCTGACTCCACTGCCCTGTCTTATTTTTCTTTATTGTTATCTTGGATTGCATAATGAATGTATCAATTTAATTAACATTTAGTTGTTAGCAAGATTGCTTCTATACTGACCTGCTACTGCTGAAGATATTTCGTTACTTCTTTTTGCCTCTATATACTCTCTTGTTATTGCTTTTGTATACACTATCTTACTCTTTACAGTTGCTGTCTACAATGTGTTACTACATATAACTGCTGTGTACACTCTTTATAGCTGTTGTACACACTGTCTTACCTTATATTGTTATTTGTTTAGTCCTTTGCTCAGTATACAATTTCTTAGTTTTTATTGCCTCTGTATACAGTTTTAGCTTTTGCTGCTGTTTTGTACATTCTTACCTTTCATTGCTGCTGTGTACACTGTCTAACTTTCATTTCTACTGCGTATACTGTGTTACCTTGTGGAGGCGCAATGGCCCAGTGGTTAGGGCAGCGGACTTGCAGTCATAGGATTGCGGTTTCGATTCCCAGACCAGGCGTTGTGAGTGTTTATTGAGCGAAAACACCTAAAGCTCCACGAGGCTCCAGCAGGGGATGGTGGTGAACCCTGCTGTACTCTTTCACCACAACTTTCTCTCACTCTTTCTTCCTGTTTCTGGTGTGCCTGTAATTCAAAGGGTCAGCCTTGTCATACTGTGTCATGCTGAATATCCCTAAGAACTACGTTAAGGGTACACGTGTCTGTGGAGTGCTCAGCCACTTGCACGTTAATTTCACGAGCAAGCTGTTCCATTGATCGGATCAACTGGAACCCTCGACGTCGTAAGCGAAGGAGTGCCAACCAACCAACCACTGTGTTACCTTACATAGCTGCTACCTTACACTGTCTTCATTGCCACAGTATGCACTGCCTAATGTGAAGGACATGTTTTACATCTTAGATCTTAACAAGAAAATGATGTCTTCTGTCCTGTTCTAACAAAGGGAAAAGGTTTCCTTGATATAAGTTTAGACTATTTAGATCTCATTTTTAATTATTTTTTTTTCTTTTCTTTTTAATATCCTTATAGTGTCTTTTTATTTTTTAACAAATGCTCTTTGTCTTATTACAACAATAAGATGATGATTGATAAGGGTGTGATGATGTGCATTCGAGCTGAGTGGAAAATACAGGATATAAAGAAATAGACAGGAAAGCAGAATATTGTTGTTTTTGAAACAGTTCAAGTGTAAGAGATTGTTAGGAATCTTCCAAATACCATTTTTATTGGATAGTACAATAGAGTGCAATATACATTTGAGTACAATTTTTATTGGATAGTACAATAGAGTACAATTGTACAATATACATTTGTATATTGTGATGTATGTTTTTCTTTCTTGGTTTATAAGACCAGTGTTTTTCTTGAATTATTTGTTGTTTGCTGTCCTTTGTAGGTCAACGTTGACTCTTCTGTTCAGGCTTGCATTCGGATTACAAGGCCTGCTCTTAATCTGCAGCAGCGATGACTTCTGTTGCAAGTGAATTTACTTGATGCAACGGAAAAGTGACGCCTCTCATGTGCTCTTTCGTATTCCCTTTGATATTTCTCCACAATGGTCAGAATTACTTGTTTGAGTGATCAGTGCCATTCATCACACTGCAGGACCTTCTCCTATGTGTCTGTGGAAGTACCATTCTTCACACCATAGGGCCTTCTCCTCCCCGGTGTTTTCAGTACATCCTGTATAGCAATCTCTGGTCACCACAGCTTATCCAGTACATGTGATAAGGGTTTTAGTTATATATATATATTCATTTATCTTGTATCTGTGCTCACATGGGTTGGGTGGGAAGTTTTTAGTTATTCAAGTTGAATAAGTGACTGAGTATTCCTCAAAATTGTGTCCCTTTAATAGCAAAATCAGCTTGATACAATGTGTGTCAAGTTTGAACCTTTTTAAATTAGAGGTAAATCCATCAAACCGGCTTCCACACAGTTTCCATCTGCCCTGTTTCATTTACAAGGTATTAGTTGACTTGAGGATAAGACTAAAAGACATTTGTCTTAGATGCCATGCATTGAGATCAAATCTTGGCCCTTACAAATGAGAAGTGACCTTTGTAACCATCTAATTATACTGCATCTTGAAAAAATGGCTGAACACATTGATTAATATTAGTTGTATATATAAAGCAGTAAGCTGGCAGAGTCATTAGTACTCCAGGCTAAATGCTTAGTGGAATTTTGTCCATCTTTATGTTGTGATTTTAAATGCTGCCAAAGTTGACTTTGCTTTTCATCCTTTCAGGGTCAATAAAATAAATACCAGTTGAACACTGGGGTTGATATAACTGACTTAGCCCCTTCTCTGAAACTGCTGGCTTTGTGCCAAAATTTGAAATCGATATTATATATATAAAAAGACATATATTATATATACTCTTTTACTTGTTTCAGTCATTTGACTGCAGCCATGCTGGAGCACCGTCTTTAGTTGAGCAAATCGACCCCAGGACATATTCTTTGCAAGCCTAGTACTTATTCTATCGGTCTCTTTTGCCGAACCGCTATGTTACAGGGACGTAAACACACCAGCATCGGTTGTCAAGCGATGTTGGGAGGACAAACACACACACACACACACACACACACACATGTATATATACACATATATACGACGGGCTTCTTTCAGTTTCCGTCTACCAAATCCACTCACAAGGTTTTGGTCGGCCCGAGGCTATAGTAGAAGACACTTGCCCAACGTGCCATCAGTGGGAATGAACCCGGAACCATGTGGTCAGTAAGCAAGCTACTTATCACATAGCCACTCCTGCGCCTATATATAAAAAGACATATATCAGATATATATATATATATAGATAGATAGATATTATATTATATTATATTATATATATAAAGACTGATATATATATATATATATATATATATATAAAGACTGATTTGTTATGGTTAGAGGGTCTTTGATCATAAGCCTGCTCACTCAGAGTTGACCTTGGTCTAAACAACATGAAATGAAATGACTACATCTGGGGGGAAACTAAGTTAGTCATGAACCTGGCTTGCATAAAACTTATGTCGTTACTGATAGGGCTTTGGTGCAGGATAGTAGAGAAAGAAAATAAAACTAAGTGTGCACACACACCTGTCAATGGTCTATTTTCTGTGTGGTTGCTTTGCTAAAAATAGTAATGGTAAGACAATTTCATTAATATCAAATTTAGAAATTGGGTGACTCTACCTTTAAAGGTGTCCTAGACATACTGTTGTAAATGTAACTTGTATAAACTGATTTAGAAATAAAACACACACAGGTGCAGGCCTGGCTGTGTAGCAAGAAGTTTGCTTCTCAACCACATGGTTCTGGGTTCAGTCCCACTGCGTGACACCTTGGGCAAGTGTCTTTTTCTATAGCCTCAGGCTGACAAAAGCCTTGTGAGTGGATTTGATTGACGGCAGCTGAAAGAAACCTGTCATATATATATGTGTATATATTTACGTATGTGTGTCTTTGTTTCTGTGTTTGTCCCCTCACAACCGGTCTTGGTGTGTTTGTGTCTCCATAACTTAGCAGTTTGGTAAAGAGATCGATAGAGTAAGTACCAGGCTTAAAAATAAGTTATGGAGTCGAATTGTTCGTCGAAAACACTTCAAGGCAATGCTCTAGTATGGCCGCAGTCAGATGACTGGAACAAGTAAAAGAATCTAGTTTACCAAAATAAATCTGATTCTTATAATTATCAAAGCTAATTAACCAAGTTAGTTATAGTACTTGTACTGAATGTAAATGAGATAACTCCTTTGGTTTGACTGATGCGAGGTTCCAAACGAAGCATGTTAAAATATTAATGTAGTGTATTTTTTATCTATTTTTAAAATATATTCTTATCAGCATCTGTTATTATATTCTGTTTTTATTACATTAGTATATTTCCTAGCTGGCATAGTTTCCTGTTAAATATTCCTTGTAGTATCTTGTCTGTTTTGAAGAGTAATAATCTTGTTGACTGTTTAAAGTTGATTCTGTTTTTCCTGTGACCTGCTGGCTGGCTAGTGAGGTAGATAGGTAGCTGAAAAGTTGAGTAAAGTTGCAATTTAATCTAGATTATTCTTTTCACTCTTCACCCTCTATTTTTTTCCTTTTACTTTCTTTGCTTTATTTAATGCTTGATTACCTAAATAGATACATAATTAAGAACACTGGAAAAAGAAAAAAAATGACATCAAATCTACAAAGTGTTTTTTTTTTTAATTAGCATTTTCTAGTAGTTAAAACTCTTAAACTAAAAAAAAAGAAAAATAATAATAAGAGACCTTTTGAAAAAGAATATAATAGCTGTGTGGTTAAGAAGGTTGCTATGTAACATGTGGTTTTGGGTTCAATCTCATTGTGGTAGTTTGGGTAAGTGTCTTCTGCTAAAACTTCAAACCAACCAATGTCTTTTAAGTGGATTCAATGGATGGAAACTGTGTGGAAGACTGTCCTGTGTATATATGGGTATTTGCAGATCTATTTGTATTAATGACTGTGTTTATGAGGTTCCCCCTCACTGTTGTATGACAACTGGTGTTAGTTTGTTTACATCCCTAGGCAAAAGAGATTTAGTGGATAAATACCAAATTTAAAAAAAATCAGAACTTTGACTAAACCCTTCAAGATGGTGCCCCAAGCATGGCTGCAGTCCAATGACTGAAACAAGTAAAGGAAAACATAATCTTTGGATTAATTCTATCTATGACAGCCACTGCATTTTCAGTGTACTTTTACCTTCCTTTTACAAATTTTACAAAGATTGAGAGAAAACCTGATTTTCATTGTTGAACTCTTGCCAAATGTATTTTTGTTGTTGGAGCTGAGATGTTTGTGCGTGAATATAATTCATATTCCCAATTTAACTATTTTTAAGTGTCCTTTGAAGTGTTTCAAAGTCGGGCTATTCTTTTTTTATTCTGAAATTTCACTTTGCTTTTCTCACAAAGCTTGTAATTCCTTGATGAAACATTCTCATTATAATTAGCCTAGCAATCAGAATGTTTTTGTCAGTCTTACTAGAAGAAAACAACAACCTTTCCTTAAAAATGTAGGTCATTTATCGCATTAATTATAGAGTGTGTTGGATGTTCTCAAACAGTTTGGAAATGCTTGAATTTTGAGCTGTTTTTTTTGTGAAGTTACATTGCCTTTTGTGTATTATCCCTTTCTCTGCCATTCACCATCACTGAGGTAAACTATTCTTATTTATTTTGTAAGCTAATATTTCCACATGGTATCATTCATTATATTTTTCTGTTCTATTTTCTGGATTCTATTTCATCATACATTATTTAAATGTGAGAAACTTGTGACACTGGTTGAATGGCTTCTATAGAGACATGGGCATTGACAATGTTAAATTCAATGTAATTGACTCAAACAATATTTAGTATTTGTTTTACTAAGTTAACTTCTAATTAGTTTACAGTTTTATTCTAACTTATTTAGTTTCCAAATGAAATTACTGTTGTGAGGTTGTATGTAATATTATAGTCGCAGGTATGGCTGTGCAGTTAGAAATTTGCTTCCCAACCACATGTTTCTGAGTTCACTCCCATTGCGTGGCACCTTGGGCAAGCGTCTCCTATACTCTCGGGCTGGCCAAAACCTTGTGAATGGATTTGGTAGACAGAAATTGAAAGAAGCCCGTTGTATGTGTGTATGTTCTCCACCACTGCCTGACAACCAGTGTTGGTGTGTTTATGTTCCCAGAACTTAGAAGTTTGGCAATAAGAGACCGATAGAATAAATACTAGGCTTTAGAAGAATAAGTCCTGGGGTCAATTTGTTCAATGAAAACCCTTCATAGTGGTGTCCCAGCATGGCCACAGTCAAATGACTGAAGCAAGTAATGGATAAAAGATAAATACTTAGAATATCTATTGCTCTACTTCTTGCAACCTATCTGGTTGTTAACATACGTAACACTTGATGTGCTGTTTTAAGCAGTAAGCAGGGCATCCATGTGTAAAATCTTTTTCATAAAACAATAAGCAGTTGATATGCAGTTTATAATAATAGATTGTTGGGTCACCACCAAAGACCTTATTTTCATTGAACTAATCAATCCTGGTTATTGATTATATGTGACTCTTTGCTTGTTCAAGATGGCTCAATCAGGAATGGAAGTTGTGCTTGCTAGATGTTTTAATACCCATTATGGCCTTCATACTCCTACAAGATGCAGAGTAAAAATGTGCAAAAACTCTTTAAAACTAACAAGGAATAAGAAATTAGAAACTTCAAGAGAAAGCGGCGAGCTGGCAGAAACGTTAGCACGCCGGGCGAAATGCTTAGCAGTATTTCGTTTGCCGCTATGTTCTGAGTTCAAATTCCGCCGAGGTCGACTTTGCCTTTCATCCCTTCGGGGTTGATAAATTAAGTACCAGTTACGCACTGGGGTCGATATAATTGACTTAATCCGTTTGTCTGTCCTTGTTTGTCCCCTCTGTGTGTAGCCCCTTGTGGGTAGTAAAGAAATAACACTGTGTA
>NC_068984.1:108262997-108270655 GCF_001194135.2 Octopus bimaculoides | reverse complement strand
GAGAAAGCGGCGAGCTGGCAGAAACGTTAGCACGCCGGGCGAAATGCTTAGCGGTATTTCGTCTGCTGCTACGTTCTGAGTTCAAATTCTGCCGAGGTTGACTTTGCCTTTCATCCTTTCGGGGTCGATTAAATAAGTACCAGTTACGCACTGGGGTCGATATAATTGACTTAATCCGTTTGTCTGTCCTTGTTTGTCCCCTCTGTGTGTAGCCCCTTGTGGGTAGTAAAGAAATAACACTGTGTAACATGGTTTTTGTCCTTGAGTAGCAACTGCTATTACCTCAAGAAAGTAATGAAAAATGTCTAATGTTTCCTTCAAACTTTGCTTTTGTTACATGTATTTGAACCCCAAAGAATCCCTCTCAACTCATAGCTATGATGCTCTCCCACTACTCACTCCTACTCTTGATTAGAGATGCATATGTTGTCAGCCACTAAGGGGTATGCTCATGTGGTTAACCCATTACCTCCCATAATTCTATTAACAGGAATTTTTTTTATGAAACTTTGTTTTCTAGCATAAAACAGCCTTAGAAACACACTGGAATGATCAAAATAACATTTTAAATAGAAATAAGTGAGATATTGGGCGAAAAATTAGCAAACCTCATTTGAATATCAGAGAAATATACTTAGTAGATATAGCAAAAAGGTTAGATATGTGTAAATGTTGACAGATAATTACGAAATTTGTAATTTTTAAGTGATCTCATATGAGATCACTGGTAGGTAATGGGTTAAGGTAAAGCAACTGACAAGTAAATCTGTGGTATTTAGCAGAATTTTTACCATAACAATTTTTCTGTTCCAGCAGCTCAGTACTGAATCTGTCTAAAATGTAATGGAAAATAGATCAGTTTGAAAACATTGATGTCCTGGTCACAAAAGCAAAGTTTCTAGATAGAAGCAAATATGAAATAACACTTACTGACCAAAAACAGGAAAAAATAAAAATTTTGTTGTGCATCATATTAATTTATTAAGCTACAGGTATAAGTGGGTGTGGTTAAGAAGCTTCATTTGTCATTGCCTGGCTTCGGGTTCAGTCCTACTGCACAGCATTTCAGGCAAATCTCTTCTATTTTAGTCCTGGGCCAACCAATGTCTTGTGTGAGGATTCCCATCATGTGTGTGTGTGTGCCTCTTTGTGTTGGTCTCTCCCCATTGCTTGACAACCGGCGTTGGTTTGTTTACTTCCACATAACTTAGTGGTTTGACAAAAGATAAAGTGGTGCCCCAGCATGGCAACAGTCCAGTGACTGAAATATTTAAAAAAATGAAAAAATCCTAATCAGATAGAAACCAACATTTGTTTTCATTCAATTCTTTTATTTGTTCCAGTCATTTGACTGTGACCATGCTGGAGCACCGCCTTTAGTTGAACAAATTGACCCCAGGACTTTGTAAGCCTAGTACTTATTCTATCAGTCTCTTTTGTCAAACTGCTAGGTTATGGGGATATAAACACACCAACATTGGTTGTCAAGTGATGGTGAGGGGACAAACACAGACACAAACGTATATATATATATATATATATATATATATATATATATATATATATATATATATACACACAACAAGCTTCTTTCAGTTTCCGTCTACCAAATCCACTCACAAGGCTTTGGTTGGCCCAAGGCTATAGTAGAAGACACTTGCCCAAAATGCCATGCTGTGGGACTGAACCTGAAACCATGTGGTTGGTAAGCAAGCTACTTACCACACAGCCACTATATTTATGATGAAACCTCTGTTGATTTTGGCTGCACTAATTCAGTTTTTTGACGAATTGAACTATTTCTTTGTCAGGTTAACTTGTAAGTGGCTAAATATTCCATAGACACATGTACCCTTTATGTAATTGTCAGACAGAATTAGTGTAACACAATTATATGACAAAGCTAGATCTTCTGACAAGCTTTTATACAGTTTTCAACAACACAATTTCATTCAAAATACTTGGGTTGACCTTTAGCTATGAAATAAAATGCCCAACTACCTTGCAGTGGAATTGAACCCATGACTCCATGATTGTAAAGCAAATTTGTTAATCATGTGCCTTTACTTGTGTCCAGTTGAATAATGTTTAGCTCTTTTGTTATCATATTTCTGTTGATATATGCTAGACTTGTTTCACTAAATTTTGAAAATAATGAAAAATTTAGTGAAATAACTTTGTCTTTATTAAGCTGGTGTCTGGAACTTAAATTTACGTAAAATTTAGATCACTTCAAAATGAAAAACTTCTATCTTAGATACAGAGTTGGTCTCAGGCAGTTTGGCATCAAAAGGGTTAAATATTGTTTCTTAGAACTTGCTGTAATTAATATTACATATTGAGAAAGGCGGTGAGCTAGTAGAGTAGTTAGCACTGTGGGCAAAGTGCTTAGTGGCTTTTTGCCTGTCTCTACATTCTGAGTTCAGATTCCACTGAGGTCAACTTTGACTTTCATCATTTTGGGGTCGATAAAATTAGCACCAGTTGAACACTGGAGTCAATGACTTACCCCTTTCCTGAAAAATTGTTGGCCTTGTGCCAAAATTTGGAACCAATTGCCAGATCAGATTGGAGCCTGGTGCAGCCATCCGGTTCACCGGTCCTCAGTCAAATCGTCCAACCCATGCTAGCATGGAAAGCGGACGTTAAATGATGATGATTACACATTGGATGTCATCATTATCATAACATCCACTTTCTCATGCTTGCATAGGTCAGATAGAATTCATTAAGGCAGATTTGTTTTGGCTGGATGCCCTCCCTGTCACTAACCCTCACCTGCTTCCAAGCGAGGTAATATTTCCTCATGACTGGACATGTTTGCGGGGAAGACTGGAAACAAGCGTTTTGGTATGGATGACAGTAACGCTTGTTTATAACTACCCTCTGATGCCAAAAACAGATGCACACATTCATAAACATACAAGCACACACACACACACACACACACACACACACACACACTCTCTCTCTCTCTTTCTTTCTCTCTCTCTCTCTCTCTTTCTCTCTCTCTCTCTCTCTCTCTCTCTCTTGCTGCTGCTGCTTTTAGTTTCTGCCTGCCAACCCACTCACATTCAGCCCAGGACTATAACAGGTGGCACTTATCCAAGATGTCATGCAGTAGGACTGAACTTCTTAATCGCGCAGCAATATAGCAATGCCTGCAGTGATAATCAATTTAAGGCTTTAACAACTGGTTAATTTCATAATTTCATTGACAATGTAAAAACCATAAATTTCAATAATTATTTCACAGATTAGTAAGACTTTTGAGTCCCCCACCTTCTTTTGATGATTTTAAGGTCGGTTATGACTCTGTTTTTTTCAGCTGTTCAACAGTTGGGAAACAAGGAAACAATAGAAACTTGATTCATTGTTTACTTCAAACGGTTAGATAATTATCTGCATGTTGAAGAGGGATGTAGTGACAAAACAATTTTGTATTGTATATTAAGTTTATACTGAAGTTATTATTTCCACAAGAGGTTGTCATCTGAATCTCGATCTACCACATGTCTATGCCATTGACTGATTCCATTGTTTTAAGTGCAAAGGAGATGATGAACAATTGAGATGACTGGTGATATGTGGTTCTTGAGAAGACCCACCCAGCCCAGCAAAACTGATTCTGAAAGCACAGTGTGTGTGTGTTCACACACACAGGCACAGATGTGGCTGTGTGGTAAGAAGCTTACTTCCCAACCATGGGTTCAGTCATACATGTGTGTGTTTGTGTCCTTCTGTCAGTGTTTGCTCCCCACCACCAATTGACTACCAGTTGTTGGTGTGTTTACGTCAAAAGAGACCATTGGAATAAGTAGCAGGCTATAAAAAAAATAATGAAGTATTAGGGTTAGTTTGTTCAACTAAAATTTCTTCAAAATGGTGCTCCAGCATGGCTGCAATGATACAAAAAAGAAGACACAAGATACACACACACACACACACACACAACTCCTCACCTCTGCCACATCCTGCCCAATTTTCTTGTCAAGATGTTCCCACCAAACTTTATTTCCACAATGCACTATTCTGCTGCTGTAATTATGAACAGAGCTGCATACTTCACCATCTTTTTTCTAATACCACTTCTTACTTCCTGGAACCATTTCATTTGTTATCTGTCCTCTCCATCCACATTTTACATTGATCATCTTCTCGAACCCTCTGTTTTTCTCTCCTCCTCCACCATACTTCTCTCCCATTCCCATTTCACTATGTTTGCTCCATATTCTTACAACTTGCCTGACTACATGTCATTTCTTCCTTTCCCTGTCTACTTTACTATTCCTATTCGGTTTCTTTTCATCTCCATTCTAACTTCTTTTCTGTGCAGTCTATCATTTCCCTCCTGTCTCCCCTAACTCTTGTATTAGTAGCAAAACCCCCAACCCTGCCCAGTTTCTATGGTTGCCACCTAAGCTTCTCTCTTTCCTGCCTTCCCTACATATCAACCTTCAGCACTTGTTCTTATATTCACTTCCTTACTCATTCCCTATCTCTAATCCTCTTTCACACTCCCAGACATTCTTGCAATCTCTATCCACCTACTGCTCCTGTTCCGCTCTCCCTCTCATTTCTCCTTACCAGGTGTCTTGAGGGGCCACTTTAACACCTTGTCACTACTATTTTTCTTTCCATCCAGCTCCACTTTAGTGATTCTCACCATCTCTTCTATCATGCGAGGAGCTGGCTGGCTCCTCTACAGCAAAAAACCTGCTCTGTTCTGGAGAGAGACACACACACACTACAAATGATATATGAACATATGCATGTATACATACATATATGTACATACCTACATCTACATGTATATATAGATGCATATCTGGGTACAGGACGTCAGAAAAGGAACGGGAACATAAAGCACAAAAACGGACTTTTTTTTTTTACAGACAACAGAATGAACACGTGTGTGTGTGTGTATTTGTATATATGTATGTGATGATTGTAAAGGAGTATCACCATCATGAAAGGTACCTAGCTATAGAAAATTTGCCTCAAAAATTCTGTCTGGCCATGCAAGCATGGAATATTGAACTTGAAAATGATGAGGATGATGTTTGTACTTTGAATTTACATGACTCTTTTTTAATCAAATTTGTTTTGATAACATTAAACTTCAATGAAATATATTTATTTCCTTAAATTTTTGTTCAGCTATGTTTACAACTATTGCACTAGTGTACAACCAACAAATACAGCCCAAGGTCAACAACCTCGGGTACCTACTGGTAAAAAGGGCAAACAGCCCACTTGTGGTGCCCAGTTTGTTGGCCTTGAACTTTATAAAAGACTGAAAGAGTACTTAAAAAGTTACTTGGTAAAATTACTGAAGGTAATCATTTCTCTCTTTGTCTTTCTTGCAAATTCATTTAAAGTAAATTTTTCTCTAAATATTTAAACCTTTTGTTACCATATTTCTGTTGAAACACACTAGCCTTGTTTTGATTAATTTTGAAAATTACAAAGGATTTAATAAAATAATTTTATCAGTATTATGTTGGTGTTTGGAATTAACATGCGAAGACTTATTGGGGCAAGTGAAAGCGAAATTGGGATGGCACCTGTGCCCAGTGTCGCCTTTCTGGCACTTGTGCCCGTGGCATGTGTAAGGACTTTCAAGCGAGATCGTTGCCAGTGCCCCTGGACTGGCTCTTGTGCGGGTGGCACATAAAATACACCATTTGAGCGTGGCCGTTGCCAGTACCGTCTGACTGGCCTTCGTGCGGGTGGCACGTAAAAGCACCCACTACACTCTCAGAGTGGTTGGCGTTAGGAAGGGCATCCAGCTGTAGAAACTGCGCCAAATCAGATTGGAGCCTGGTGTAGCCATCCGGTTTCACCAGTCCTCAGTCAAATCGTCCAACCCATGCTAGCATGGAAAGTGGACGTTAAACGATGATGATGATGAAATTTTGACAGGTTTTCATTTAGATCACTTTAAAGCAGGACGTTTCTATCTTAGAACCAGGTGTGGTCTCAAATGGGTTGGTATTAAAAGGATTAAAGTATTTATTCAATAAATGGTTAAGATAAAGAAAATATTTGCCTGTTATATCTGTAACTAAGTTTGTTTAAAAATCAAAACAAATTATGTTAATAATGCAAATCTTTTTCTCTTTCCCAGGATAGTACATCTCTTCTTGAAGAAAATGTTTTACGATTTTATACCAAACAGTGGGAAGATTATCAATTTTCTAGTAAAGTTCTCAATGGTGTGTGTGCATATCTAAATAGACATTGGGTACGACGGGAGTGTGATGAGGGAACAAAAGGCATCTATGAAATTTACTCAGTAAGTTGAAAAGGGATTTAATCTATTTTTCATTGTACTTTGTATTTTCTTTTGCACTCAGAAAGGAACCCTTTGTAGATTATGATAAGACTTTTGATAGTTATGAGGTGAAAGCTGTACTGAAGTCTCAGGAAGTGCAATGAGTTGAGGTACAATACATTAAAGTTCTCAGTGGGGCAAAATCAACATGTGTCCATGATATAACTTTACTGTCCTTACCTGTAAGAGTTCTGGTCTGGAAGGGCATCAAACAAGGAGATGTCATCTTTCCAAAGGTCTTAACTGTAAGTCTTGAAATAGTCATTAGAGACATTGATAGGGAAGGTGGCATTAATATCAATGGTGAACTACATGTGCATCTCCAATTTGCAGATGATGTCTTGCTCATTGCAGGAACCGCAGATCAGCTGCAAAACATAACAACAAGAGTTACAGAGTTCAATGGTGGACCTCAAAATAAACCACATGTAAATAAAATACATGTGGTCTGAAAATGTAGCACAAGGCCATATAACAACCCCATGAGTCCACCTCTTTATGAACCTTGCAACATGTCCTCCTCAGCAGACCTTGTGCTTTCATTATTTCATGATCATCTCTTTCACTTCATTCCACTCAAATAATCTTGTTTCAGATGTGTACCAACAAAGTATTCCTAGCATGGATCTTTCCACGACTCTTTATATTATATCCAGTCTTTGTTCTTCCTTCTTCGAAGTAGTCTCACAAGTGTGTGAGTGCAGGTAGGACAGTGCTATTGGCACACAGGGTCCTGTTCAGCTGTGCTTTGAGCACACATTTAATTGAAGCAAATACTTTCTAACTTGTTCTTACTCATTAAGATTTTAGTGTTCATGTTTCAGTAAATCCCGTATGTGTATATATATATATATACATATATATATATATATATATATATATATATATATATATATATATATATATATATACTCTTTACTCTTTAACTTGTTTCAGTCATTTGATTGCGGCCATGCTGGGGCACTGCCTTTTAGTTGAGCAAATCGACCCCAGGACTTATTCTTTGTAAGCCTAGTACTCATTCTATCGGTCTCTTTTTGCCGAACTGCTAAGTTACGGGGACGTAAACACACCAGACTCGGTTGTCAAGCGAAGTTGGGGGGACAAACACAGACACACATACATATATATATGTACATATATACGATGGGCTTCTTTCATTTTCCGTCTACCAAATCCTCACAAGGCTTTAGTTGGCCCAAGGCTATAGTAGAAGACACTTGCCCAAGGTGCCACGCAGTGGGACTGAACCCAGAACCATGTGGTTGGTAAGCAAGCCACTTACCATACAGCCACTCCTGTGCATATATATATATATATA
>NC_068984.1:108253153-108258652 GCF_001194135.2 Octopus bimaculoides | reverse complement strand
ATATATATATATATATATATATATATATATATATATATATAATGTGTGTGTGTAATTATTATTAGTATTATTAAAAGCAGCAAGCTGGCAAAACCATTAGCACACCAGACAAAATACTAAGTGGCATTTCTTCTGGTTTTATATCCTGAATTCAAATGCTGCTGAGCTTGATTTTACTTTCCACCCTTTTGGTGTCAATAAAATAAATACCAGTCAAGCACCAGGGTCGATGTAATCGACTTACCTCCCCCTCTCCCCAAATTCCAGGCTTTGTGCCTGTAGTAGAAAGAATTATTACTATTATGTGTATGTGTAATTATTATTTTTATTTGTTATTGTCTGTTGTCACATATCTCATAGGGGTAAGCTGTTTTGTTGACAATGTTCTTTGCCTACTGCCTACCCTGAGTTTTTACTCATGGTACATGTCAGGTCGATATAGATGTTTTTGATTTTTGTTTTTCTCTTTCAATTTTGCAGTTAGCTTTGATCACTTGGCGGGACAATTTATTTCGCCCTCTGAATAAGCAGGTAACCGACGCTGTTCTTAAACTAATAAAACAAGAACGGCAAGGGGAGACAATCAATACTGGTTTGATTAGTGGAGTTATTAATTGTTATGGTAAGATTTTTTTGTGCT
This sequence comes from Octopus bimaculoides, assembly GCF_001194135.2. Lineage (NCBI taxonomy): Eukaryota > Metazoa > Mollusca > Cephalopoda > Octopoda > Octopodidae > Octopus > Octopus bimaculoides. The sequence continues at coordinate 108,258,012 of NC_068984.1, read as the reverse complement.
TGTTTTACTTATGTATTCTACTTTTACTATTTGGAGTTAAAAGTTTCACTATGTTGTAGTGGGTAAAATTTTCTTCTTTTCATTTGTGGGTTTGAAGAGAGGGACTATTCCTTTTGGTCTTTGCAGGTCTTCCAAGACCTGTGAGATTGAGGCTATTAATGTTCCATTTAGTGTTGCAAGTTGACACCTACAGAAACGATATGAACAGGGTGGAGATTCTAGAGGGCTGATGTTTTAGGGGAGAAAAGATATAGGAGGTTAGTAAAGGGCTTAGGAAGTTGGACACAACATGGGTGATGAAAGGAGGAAAGACGAATAAATCAGGAGTATGAGAACAGTTGACACATGGGCAACCAACTCCAAGGAGCAGTGAGGCCATTGTGGTAGAGTTAGTAGAAAAGCCAGAGAGAGAAAGAGAACAAACCAGTAACAAAAATAAATGTAAAAAACCGGAAAATGACAATCCAACATGTATAAAATGTTAAATTGTTCTTTGTTTCTTTCCTGTGTATCACAAGGAAAAATATTGGCAAAGAAGTTTTTGAATTTTCATGTTTTAGTTTAGGCCATGACAGAAAAAGTTTGAGAATTAGTGTTTTAATCCCTTTTTGAGATTATGTTTTGTATAAGAATATGCTGGCTATTTGTATCACTGGAATTGCGAACCTTTTTAATAAGGATTGATTTCCAAGGGTTTGTATTGAAAAGGTTTAGAGTTGAAATTTCTCTTTAACTGTATACGCTTTAATTACTACTCACATAAGTTTGGAAATGTTATCGTCATAGTTATTTAATGTCCATGTTCCATGCTAGCATGGCTTACCTAGTTTGAAAAGATGTGATGGGCTCAAGGACTGCATCATGTTCTACTGTCTGCTTCGATGTGGTTTCTGTGGTAGGATGTCCTTCCTAATGCTAACCATTTTACAGTGTGTTCTAGTGTGGTGCCATGCAGCTTGCAAGACTAAGATCTGTGTGGTGGAGAGACTTTATGCTAGAAGAGATAGAACCAGAGCAGAACGGGTTTCTTACTGTAGTGAAAGTGCATGGTTACTCACATTGTAGTAGAGAGGGTAAGAGTGATTGGATGAAGGTGGAAAGAGATAAAAATGACGATGTGTCTGGGTCGACCCGCAAGGTGCAAGGTGAGTAGAAGTGGGGACGTAGAAGAGATAACAGAAGTGTAGTTGAGTGGAAGTTGCAAGAGTGTATGGGAGTGTGGGAGATGAGATGGATGAATGGGTGAGGGAAGGTAGGCAAAAACTGTAAGGATTAGATAGAGTTGAAGGTTGGATAAAGGGTAGGTGAGAGTCAATAATACATGAATTGGGAGAATAGGAGATGACTGACAGTGCAGAAAATAAGGGGTGTGGAGAGCAGCAGAGTAGTAATGATGATACAGTAGACAGGAGAAGGATGGTAGGGATGACATGGCTGGATAAGTTAATTCTTTCTCTGGTAGCTCAGGTGGCTATGATTATCCTTTTGTTTGATACCTGAATGTTGACACCTTATTTTCACAAATGATGTTTTCTTGTTTAGTTGCTCTTGGTCTAAGTGAAGAAGATTCCTCAATTAAGGGACCAGCTCTAGATGTATATAAAGAAAACTTTGAAACACCTTTCATAGAAGACACTAAAGAATTTTATACAAGAGAAAGTAAAACGTTCTTGGAGCAGAATCCTATAACTGAATATATGAAGAAGGTAAGATCCGCAATCGAAAGGAACTTTTTGTTGTCTGTATTGGCAAAAGCTAATCAATAAAAGTTTTTTTTTAGATAAAAATGGTGTCTATTAACCTTTTGTTACCATACTTCTATTGAAAGATGCTGCCTTTGTTTCAATAAATTTTGAAAATACAAGAGATTTAATTAATAATTTAGTCATTATTAAGCTGGTGTTTGTAACATAAAATAACGTGGAATTTTTATGGGAGGTTTTCATTTAGAATCACTTAGTCTTTAGTATTCGGATTACTTTGTCAAGTGTATTCACATTGTATTGAATTAATCCTGCATTATTTTGTAACTTTGAGATTTCAATGATGTAATTATTTTTAGAAAGACTTTGTAGGGTAGGTGTGAAAGGCCTAGCTGTTTTTAACATAAAACAGGTAGTGTATTTGGGCTGGAAATAGCTGGTTTAAATCCTAAAGGGTTAAAACAGGAACTTTGTATCATAGAAGCAGTGTTGGTGTTAGGCAGATTGATATCAAAAGGGTTAATTTTCTGCAGGTTGGGTGAGTAAAAAAAATCCAACATCTCAGATTTATTTACATTATTTACATTCGATGGATATTTGTCCTCATCTTGTTTGTTGTTAACACGTTTTAGCTGATATACCCTCCAGCCTTCTTCAGGTGTCTTGGGGAAATTTAGAACCTGGGTTCTCATTCCTAAGGTATTTTTTGATATTATTATTATTAGTATTGTTATTGTTCAGGTCACTGCTTGGAATCAAACTTGGAATCTTGGGGTTAGTAACCCGTGCTGTTAACCACTACACCATATGCCCATGGGCATATGGCGTTTGATTCCAGGCAGTAATCTGAACAATAACAATATAACAATACTACTATTAATAATAATAATATCGAAAAATACCTTAGAAATGAGAACCCAGGTTCGAAATTTCCCCAAGACACCTGAAGAAGGCTGGAGGGTATATCAGCCGAAACATTGTGTTAACAACAAACAAGATGAGGACAAGTATCCATTGAATGTAAATATTGTACATAATTCCTCATCTCTTAAATATAGAACCGTATCTCAGATTTGTTTTTGTTCAAAGAGAACAAAAATAGGGAATCTTATACTTTGGGCTTACTAAGAAGTAAATTACTTCTTAGTGATTCCTTGGTTATCAAAGTAATGAGAAGATAATAATCTTAATTTCTTTATCTTCATATTTTTTAATGCATTTAATATATTTCATTTCAGGCTGAGACCAGACTTACAGAAGAACATAACCGTGTTCAACTTTATCTTCATTTAACTACACTAAATGCTTTATCATATATGTGTGAGAAAACATTGATAGAAAATCACATTGACCTCTTTCACATTGAGTTCCAAAATTTGTTGAAGGATGACAAGAATGAAGGTAAGTCCCAACATTTAATTCTACCTGAATTCATCAATATTTAATTAATCTTATTTAACCCATCAAATGAGAGAATGCTTCTCAAAAGGGATTTTGGTAGAAATGTGTAACTTTTATTTTTTTTGTGAGTGAACTAGAATATTGTTCAATAATAAGTGGTGGGTTTTTTGTGATTTTTAGGTTTATTTTCTCCCTTCTCTTTGGGTGTTTCTGATGATAGTATGTTCAATGCATTTGTTGGCATTTTTCTGTCGTAATACTTCACCTTCCTTTCACTTAATTTTGAAACGAATGAAGAATTTAGTAAAATAACTTTGTAATTATTAATTTGATGTTTGGAATATAAATAATCACAAATTTTATTAAAAAGGCACACACATGATGGGCATCTAATCCATTTCTGTTTACCAAATTAATTCACAAAACGTTGGTCAGCTGAGGGTTTGGTCAAGCTGTTGTGCAGTGAGACTGAACACTAAACCAAGTAGCTGCAAAGTGAACTTCTTAAGCATACAGCTGCCATGCCTGTATGTTATCTACAAACTGAATTAACTGTTGTTCAAATTAGTTTTGCTTATTCATTTCAGATTTAAGGCGAATGTATCAGTTGGTATCCCGAATAAAGGATGGCCTAGGAGAATTACGTATTTTTTTAAAGAATCATATCTACAACCAAGGTCTTGCTGCAATTGAGAAATGTGGAGAAATGGCTGTGAATGTAAGTGTTAGGCTGCTTTGTCATTATTATTTCTTAGCAGACTCTATCATATATTCTTATTTCTCTATTGCCCACAAGGGGCTAAACATAGAGGGGACAAACAAGGACAGACAAAGGGATTAAGTCGATTACATTGACCCCAGTGCATAACTGGTACTTATTTAATCGACCCCCGAAAGGATGACAGGCTAAGTCGACCTCCGCGGAATTTGAACTGAGAATGTAACAGCAGACGAAATACTGCTAAGCATTTCGCCCGGCGTGCTAATGTTTCTGCCAGCTCGCCTATCATATATTCTGCTGGGGTTTTTTTCAGGCATTGGACAAGGTGGGGGGGGGGCATGCTTGGTCATTATCTTGAAGGGTCTCTGATCGATTGTCCAGCAATACTTTGTTCTGTACTTTATTGATTTGTGAGTGACAAAATGGCAAATTGACATCGGTCGGAAGGGAAGTAACCGAATACTGTACCGTATTTTTGCTTGATAAATTGCAGATGCTGATATATGTACATAAACTCACACGCAGATACATGAACTGGTACTCTGTTGGTTATGACAGTGAGGGTTCCAGTTGATCCGATCAACGGGAACAGCTTACTTGTAAAATTAATGTGCAAATGGCTGAGCACTCCACAGACACGCGTACCCTTAATGTAGTTCTGAGAGAGATTCAGTGTGACACAGAATGTGACAAGACTGGCCCTTTGAATTACAGGAACAACTCTGTTAGCTGAGGAGCCTGGAGCAATATGAAATAAAGTGTCTTGCTCAAGGATACCATGCACTGCCAAGAATGGAACTCACAATCTTACAATCATGAGCCAAATACCTTAACCACTAAGCCATGTGCCTTCACATGCACATATAAATATTAACCTTCAAAAGAATAATATTTATTACCTTAAAGTAAATTAAACAAATTTCTCATTTCTATGACTTCTCCCAGAATTACTCTGTCATTTACTCTCTCTCTTCCTCCTCTGTCTCTATAATTTTTTCCCACCGTGTGTGTGTGTGTGTGTGTGTGTGTGTGTG
>NC_068984.1:108245797-108253143 GCF_001194135.2 Octopus bimaculoides | reverse complement strand
GTGTGTGTGTGTGTGTGTGTGTGTGTGTGTGTGTGTGTGTGTGTGTGTGTGTGTGTGCTCTTTACTCATTGCCTGCCACCAAGCCTTGTATGTGCATCCATCCTGCGCTTATATTCATTTTCTATCTCTCCTTTACTCCCTCTCTCTATGCAATGTAACACGTGACTGGAGATATCAACCAACCAACATTTACGTTGGCTATTACAATTATAAAGAAGTTCCTGACAACCAAGTGAAGTGAGGTTGTAGAAATAGAGTTCTGGTGAGAAGCATAATGGAATGGTAGCAGTCAATTTGAACTCATTACCTTTGAGTAAATAGTATAACACCTTATCCATTCATCCACTTCACTCTAACTTCCTTATACTTAATAAAGATTAATCAAGGTCGCATCTTCCTTCTGTAAAGGGTGCTTGTATTTTGAATTACTGCAAACTAAAGTAAACTGTGTGTGTGTGTGTGTGTGTGTATGTGTGTGTGTAGGGTCTAAGCATTATTATAAAATATTACATTATAGCACTATTACATGTATCATATGATGATATACTTTATAATGAGATAATTTTATTTATTTATTTTTAAAAAATTATTTTCGTTTATTTTTCAGGACCCCAAGACCTATGTACAGACTATTCTTAATGTTCATGTAAAATACAACAAGTTAGTTAGTGAGGCTTTCAACAATGACTCTGGCTTTGTTGCCGCTCTAGATAAGGTAAGTTTTAAAAGAAGATGATGTTTTAAGACCATTTTTTGTTTTTTTTGTTTTGTTTCTCAGCCATCTAGTTTCAAGCTCAGCTCCTCTTTGACACACCTTAGGCAGGCATTTCTACTATTGTCATGTTCTCACCAAAACCATATGAGTGGATTTGGTAGATGGAATGTGAAAGAAGCCTGCTATATATATATATATATATGTGTGTGTGTGTGTGTGTGTGTGTGTACCATTGTCTTGACATCATGTAATAATAGTAATTACTAGTGATGTTCATTTCCAATCTTCTATGAGAGACATGTCTGGTCATAGGGAAATATTGCCTTGTTTGAAAACAAGTGAATGTTGGTGACAAGAAGTGCACCCAGTTGTAAAATCTACCTCAATAAACACTGTTTCACCCATTCTAGCATGTTAAAGTAGACATTTAAACTATGATGATGATGATGACTACGAATACTGTTTCAACCTTATGATGATTATTGGTTACGAAACGTTCGGCCCATTTTTATTGATTTCCCTTGATATTGCAAAACCTAGGTGCATGCATGCAAACATATTCACCTTTGCACATATTCATACACACATAGGCCCAAGCATGGCTGTGGAGTTAAGAAGTTTGCTTTACAACCAGATGGTTTCACAGTCCTTTCCAAGTCAGTTTTGGACGGCCAAACTAAACAGTGAAACAGAGCAGATCACAGAATTTTACTTAAATGCATACATAACCCAGTGTTTGTTTTTGTCTCTGGTTGCTATGGGCTGGTTTTACATTTGTTCTCTTTATTGAATTCTTCATATAACTGTGGAAAAATCTTCAGTTCAGATTGGCATTGTTGAGAAATTCTATGGTCTGTGGATGATGCTTTTATTGAATTATTGGCTGCTAGTCTGCAGACACTATTGATTTGTAATTTCTTCTTTACACTTGTTTTATTGATTCTGAACCATTCTCTATTCTTGTCTTGCAATTCCCAGGCTTGTGGTAAATTCATTAATGATAATTACGTTACGAAGAAAGAAAATTCCAAGAAATCCCCTGAACTTTTGGCCAGATACTGTGATCTTCTACTGAAGAAAAGGTAACATTTATTGCTTTCTGAATCAACTACTATTTTCAGATTTTCCTTTAAATATTACTTTCATAAATTGTTTCTGTGAGAGTTTCAACCAATAAGTCTAGGAATGGCTGTTTGATTGAGAAGTTTTTTTTGCAATCACGTGGTTTTGGTTTCAGTCCCACTGTGTGGCACCACAAATAATTTTCAGCCTGCCAAATAGTCTCCTTTGAACAGCTCCCCACCATCCATCATCTCTTTTATTCTGACTCTCCATTTCCCTTGAGGCAGTCCTAGTTTTCTTGCTACCTAGATCCATTTTACTTGTCATTGATTACACTGTGTAACAAAATTAAAATTTTTTTTTTGTCTTTGGTTTTGGTCAGTAAGTGTTATTTCCTATTTGCTTCTCTCTAGAAATCAAAGGAAACAACTGCTATTCCCTTCAAGCTTTGCTTTTATGACCTGGACATCAATGTTTGGAAAGTGAGCTATTTTCCATTACATATCAGACAGATTTAGTGCAGAGTTGCTGAAGCAAAAATATCGTAATAACAAATAATCTGCTAAGTACCACAGATTTGCCTGTCATTTGCTTCGTCTTAATCACTTGAGCATAGTGGAGGACAATATGTACTGCAGTAGTAGTTGGGGAGCATCATAGCCATGTGTTGAGAGGAATTCTTTGGGGTTTTAATTATATGTAAGAAAAGCAAAGTTTGAAGGAAATAGTAAATTTTCATACTTTCTAGGGATAAGCAAATTGTAAATAACAGTTGCTACCCTAGGACAAAAATCGTTACATAAGTGTTAATTATTGTTCTTACTACATGTTGCAGTGATCATCCTTCTCCAGAACCACCAAATTATCTCCCTTCATGCACTATACCTGCCTGTCTCCCCTCTCCCCCACTCTCATATAGCCTATCCAACCATATATCTCTCTCTTGTCTGTAAACTGTATCATCATTACTATCACTGTTACTATATTACCACTCTTCCCTATTCTCTTCTATTTCCCCTTCCTTAGCTCTTCCATCATTGGTCATCTGTCACTCCCTACATCCACCCTTCAGTCTTACCCAATCCTTATAGTTGTTACCTTCCATCCCTTATCTCTTGCTCCCTCAGATGCTCTTGCAACCCCTCACCCACCTGCACTCCTAGTTCCTCTGTCCCAATACACTTCTCACTTTGCACCTTGAGTAACCACTGGGACTTGAAGCTCCTACTAATAATTCTTACTCTCTCTCCTAAATGTGAGTAACCACTTAGCTCCTCTACAAGAACTTCCTCACCCTTCCCTTTCATACTTAAACATCTCATCATATAAAGCCCCTCCCTCTGAACTCCAGGTTCTGTAATTGTGCAAGCTGCAGGGTGACCTCACTAGTTCTAATGGCATGTAAAAAGTACTTAGTACACGCTATAAAGTGGTTGGTATTAAGAAGGGCATCCAACTGTTGGAAACCGTTTTAAAAGTCACTGGAACACAGTGCAGTCCTTTGACCCATCAGATCCTTTCAAACTGTCCAAACCGTGCCAGCATGGAATATGGACATTAAATGATAATGACGATGATATAGCTCCACGTTGACCAATGCCTTGTGAGTGAATTTGGTAGACAGAAACTGTAAGAAGGCAGCGAGCTGGCAGAAACGTTAGCACACTGGGCGAAATGCTTAGCAGTATTTTGTCTGCCGCTATATTCTGAGTTCAAATTCTGCCGAGGTCGACTTTGCCTTTCATTCTTTTGGGGTCGACAAATTAAGTACCAGTTATGCACTGGGGTCGATGTAATTGACTTAATCCCTTTTTCTGTCCTTGTTTGTCTCCTCTATGTTTAGCCCCTTGTGGGCAATAAAGGAATAAGAAACTGTAAGAAGCTTGCATTGTATACATACGTGTGTGTGTCTGTTGATATTCTGCCCTTGTCATTGCCTGAGTGCATTGGTGATGATGTTGGCTTTCTCTATTGACATTCTAGCTAGTTGCTCTGTGCTTTAAATGATGTTGATGATGATGATCACCATCATTTAACGTCTGCTTTCCATGCTGGCAGGGGTTAGATGGTTTGACTGGAATTGGTAAGCCGGAGAGCTTCATCAGGTTCCAGCCTGATTTGGCATGGTTTCTACGACTGGATGTCCTTCATAGTGCCAACCACTTCGAGAGTGTAATGGGTACTTTTTATGTGCCACCAGCACATGACATGACATGACACCGGTAACAACCATGATTATGATTTCACAGGTGCCATTTGCATGACACTGGCAACAAAAAAAAAATCTCTTACTTGAAAAGTAAGATTGGTGAAAGAACCTCTTGCCATAAAAATTCCTTCCTTATATGTAACTCCCTGTCAAACCCATTCTACCATGGAAAAACAGACTTATGAACAGGCTTCTTACTGTAGTCAGACCATGTGTCTACTGACATTTTAGTAGAGATGGTGGGGTTGATTGGGATTGCAGAGCAAAGAGATAAAAATAGTGGTGGTGAGATGTCTGTTTGGACCCTCAAGGTATGAGGTGATAAGTGAATGAAGGTAAGCAAAGTGGGAATGTGGAGGGGGTAGAAGTTGATGGAGTGTATGAGAGTGAGAGACGGGGAATGGGTGAGGTCATCATCATCATCATCATTTAACGTCTGCCTTTCATGCTGGCATGGGTTTGACAGAAGCTGACCAGGTAGAAGACTACACCATGCTTCTGTTTTGACATGGTTTTTACAGGTGGATGCCCTTCCTAACACTAATCACCCCACAGAGTGGCATGAGTGCTTTTTATGTGGCATCAGCACAGATGAGGTCAGTTTTGGCATGGTTTCTACAGCTAGATGCCCTTCCAGATGCCAACCACTTCACAGTGTGGACTGGATATTTTTTACATGGCACCAGCACTGACAGGGTCACCAAATAACTTGCAAAACAAAGAATTTTCGAGAGAGGAGGGGGTCATTGGAGGAGGTGATCGTGTGTCAGATGATGAAAGGTTAGTGTGAGACAGAGGCAGAAACAGGTGAAGTAGTGAATAGAATGAATGAAGAATAAGTGTTGAGTGAATAATAAGTAGGGGAAGTGGGGAAGAGTAGGTGACAACTGTAAGTTGGATAGGGTTGGGAGTGGTCGATGTAGTGATGGTAGATAAGGGGTGGGGTGTAACCATTGATATATGGGGGGGGGGTGAAGAGTGGCAGAATAGTAATGATGATGAAAGAGAGAGGTATGATGAGTAGTTTGGTAGATAGCAAGAATGTGGGAGAGGAAGAGAGAGCCAAGCATAGAGCATGGGGGAGTGTGAGAGATGTATGGTGATGGCCAAGGTGAGATGATTTGGTGGTTCAGAAGTGAAGGGGCTATGTAAAATGTGAGTGGAGAGGACAGTATAAAGGATGAGGGGTAGATATCAATCAAACATCAGCTTGTATAATGTTTCATGTTATTTTCCAGTTCCAAGAATCCTGAAGAAGAAGAATTGGAAGATATTTTAAATCAGGTGGTAAGTTGACTGCTTGTTGTTTACAGTAGAAAGCTTGGAGGAAATCGGCAGATGATATTGCCAGGAATATGGCATAATCAAATCCAAGGATATATTCTTCAGTAAACAAAATGTTGTTTATAATTTAAGATTTTTTTTATCTGCAACATTATATTATCATTGTTGTCATCAACAGTGACAGAATCGGTAGAGTGACAATCAATTGTCTTACAGTATTTTGTTTTATGTTATTAAGTTTCGAGTTTAAATTCTGTTAAGTTTAACTTCATCCCAGCTGCAGCAGTGAGTGAAAATGGTAGATGCATTTCTGCTTTGTTGGGCATTGTCAATAGCATGTACTTGAATCTAGCTGCTTGCCGAGACAAAATTTTTCACCACCGATATATAGGAAAACAGTGAATAAATGATCACTGATGTCTGCCCAGTTAGGATAATTTTCATCTGCCTCCAATACATGTTCTCTGGATGATTACCACAGTAAATTTGCCATTCATGATGTATTTACATTAAGTATGATACATTGATGGCTATTTTAATCTAATAATGCTTCTGTTGCTTATAACAGATACATACATACATATGTATACACTCACACACATACATGACAAGCTTCTTTCAGTTTCTCTCTATTGAATCCACTTGCAAAGCTTTGGTCAACGTTGAGCTATATTGGAAGACACTTATGCAAGTTGTCTTGTGGAACTTAACTTGAAACTATGTAGTTGGGAATCGAACTTCTTAACTCCACTGTCATACCTGCTATCTCTGTTTAATATTAAAAGAAAGTGGATTCTTCTCCAAACCATATTTTTCATTGCTAAACAAAATGTGATGAAAATAACTTTGGGTGTTGAACAAAACTAAAATAAAACTTATATTTGATTTCATATTTTAAGTATGCTTTATTGACTGTTCTTATTAAAAACCCTTTTTAATATTCTTTAAAATTTTCTTTTATCAGATGATAGTTTTCAAATATATTGAAGACAAAGATGTCTTTCAGAAATTCTACAGTAAAAAGTTGGCCAAAAGACTAGTTCTGCACACATCAGCTAGCGATGATGCTGAAGCAAGCATGATATCGAAACTGAAGGTAACCTATCATTTATTTTTCTGTTGGTTCTGTTGCTTCAAGATATTATATGAATTTCTAAAGACCATATCACTGTGGGATGGAGAGTCGCTGAAGAGGTCACAGGACGTGTGATGAAAGATTTACGACAAAGGACACAAAAATAAGAATAAAAATAAAGACCATGAATTTTTTCTTTTTGACTGCTGAGTGTTTTTGTTTACTAAGTTTGCCAAACAAAAGTAATTTGCCTTATCAAAGAGCATAATTCAATCTGTACCTGCCAGGAAAAATATGCCTGTTTAATTACCAAAACCATTCAAAGGGGCAAACAAGTATTCCCTTACAATTTCTCTTTAGTGTTTAACCCTTTAGCATTCAAACCAGCCATATCTGGCTCAAATATTCTTCCTGTTTTGTGTTCAAACTGACTAGATCAGGCTTCTCACACCTACTCTGCAATGTCATTCCAAAAATAAACAGTTGCATCTTCAGAATCTCAAAGTTAAGGGATAATGCATAATTAATTCAAAACAGAGATAATGCATGATTAATTAAATAAGTAATACATTTGACAGAATAATCTGAATGCTAAAGGATTAAAATAGAAATCACTGAAATATTCTTTTCTACTCTAGGCACAAGGCCTGAAATTTTGGAGGAGGGGGCCAGTCGATTAGATCGACTCCAGTATGCAACTGGTACTTAATTTATCAACCCAGAAAAGATGAAAGGTGAAGTTGACCTCGGCAGAATTATCACTGAAATATTATGACACAATGTCCACAATAAAATCAGGGTTCCAGAGGAAGCAATCACTTTTAAATGGTTACTTGATATGCTTGATAAAGCAACCGAACCTACTTTAAACCACACCCAAGTCCCTTAAAAAGGAAACATTGGATAAACTAATCTGGGGTATACTAATTACTGACTCTGAAAGGATAAAAGATAAAGTTGACCCCAGTGGAGTATGAACTCAGAATGTAAAAATGGATGAA
>NC_068984.1:108242367-108245743 GCF_001194135.2 Octopus bimaculoides | reverse complement strand
CCTGAAATTTTGATGGAGGGTTTTAATTTAGATCTCTTTAAAAGTTTGTATCATAAAACCAAGAGCAATCAAAAGGGTTAAAATATTTAGTTTTTATCTCTTATATTTTTTCAGTTCAGATCTTCTCAGGATCAAACTTTGCATATCCTCTTTTAGAGATTAATAAAATGAATTTCAGTAACAACCAGGGATTGACTAAATTAATTCTATTGAAAATATTCTTTTCTGTTTTTTTAAATTTATTTATATATATATATTTTTTTTTTTTTTAAACTAAGAAGTAAGAAATTTAATCTGTTTTAACAAGATTCTTGTTTTAAAAATTTTGTTCACAGCAAGCCTGTGGCTTTGAATACACCTCAAAGCTCCAGCGAATGTTTCAGGATATTGGGGTTAGCAAAGATCTTAATGAAAGATTCAAGAAATATCTGCAAGCATCTTCACAACCATTAGACAGTAAGTATATTTTTAGATTCTTAAGTTATTTATGACTGTTTCCATCAAGAGTATTTCATTACAAGTGATGATATAGCATTACTTGTTTTCTTAGCTGACTTAAAATATTTTCTTAGAAACATTTTCATTCTAATAGGATTTGTGTGAACTGGATTTTTCTTGTTAATAAATTTTCTTGTTAATTCTTTTTTGTTTAAAATATTCTAAAAATAAAAATATATAGTTCATCATCATCCTTTAACGTCTGTTTTCCATGCTGTCATGGGTTGGATGTTTTGACTAGAGCTGGCAAGCTGGACACCTGTGCCAGGCTCCAATTTGATTTGGAATGGTTTCTAAGGGTGGATACCCTTCCTAATACCAATCACTTTGCAGTGTGTAGTGCGTGCTTGTAACAGCACAACATGAGTGCTTTCACATGGCACCAACACAAGTGTTTTTTACATGGCTTTGGCACAGGACTCTTGGAGGCCAATCCTCTTCACCAGGGGGAGCAACCTTAACACTTCTGCTGTGGAGAACTGGTCTTCTTGAGTACAACAAGGCACCAGAGATCTTGGTCCTTTATCATCTTGTCTGAGTAATTCGGCATCCTGAAGTCATCCTTCAGTACTTCATCCCATGTTTTCCTGGGTCTCCTCTTCCACGTGTTCCATCTACTTTAGAGATCGGCACTTTATGGAACTATTGACATCCATCCACATCATATAACTAAACTTCTCTCTTGCATTGATTTAAAAAAATTTAATTTTTGCTTTGTTTTTGCAGTTGATTTCAGTATACAAGTTTTAACATCTGGTTCGTGGCCTATTCAACAAGCTGGATCTTTTAATCTTCCTATGGAGGTAAGAATTATATTCCCCTATATTCTGCAATGCTAAAAAAATATTTCCTTAACATCAGAACCGGCTAGCTTAGAATAAGTGATGTAAAACAGGAAAATCAAACAGAAGTTTCTTGCTCTTTATACAAAAGAATTTTTAGATCTATATTGTCCTTATTTAACTTCTGTGAGATTTAATATTTTTAGGTCCATATCAACAGACAACATTTAATAGATCTTATCTTTTTAATACATCTTATTTAAATAAAACATTTTAAGGTTTTTGGCATATATTGAGAATTGACGTTAGTCTTAACAATGCTGTTTAAACCTTCTATCTATTGGTTTTAGAGGGAAAATTTCCTGTGTTAAAAGAAAACTAAGGGTTAAACAGTTTTTTTTCACTTTGAACCATCATTGTTTAACATCCATTTTCCATGCTGTCATGGGTTGGATGGTTACACAGGATCTGATATACTAGAGGACTGTTTCAGTTTTAGTGAATGTTTTTGCATGGTTTCTATGGTTGGATGTCTTTCTTAATGTCAACCTCTGGGTGCTTCTTTGAGGTTACCAAGTAACTTGCAAGACAAGACAACTTCAGCTGAGGAGATGGCTTTTAGTTAGTGAAGTATAATAGAGGGACTGGAACAGATGTCTTGCAGCAGAAGAGAGAAAAGATGGTGATGATGAAATGTCAGGGTGTCTCCTCAAAGTATAAGTAATTCTGAAACCAATGAGATGTGGCCTGTATAAGCTTAGAGGAGTTCTTAAAGGTTGCAACCATAGTTCAGACAGTTTTTAGTTGCTTGAATATTTCTATATTCTTGTTAGCCAATGATTTCTTAAATTAGCAAATTAATAATTCATGAACAGTAGAATAGGTTTTGGTTAGTGTTTTATTTTTCAACTGAAAAATATATTGAGTAAATTAATTAAACAGTTTTTTATGAATGATTTAAATTTAACCTCATTTTTTGGTGGGGCATTTGTTTGTTATATAAGATTGAATACAGTTGTTTTATGGGTGTTTTGGTGGTGGAATGTCACAATAAACATTGATGGCTGTAGATATAGGTGCATTGGGTGGTCATTGAAAAAAAAAGTGTCATTGAAGCTAGTAGATGTGGTGGTTGTTTCCCTTACATTTGAATTGTCAGAGTTAACAAAATCAAAAGAGATGCAAATGAATTAATCCTTATATTTTTATATTAATTTTTCTCCTCACAGTTAGAAAAGACGTTCCAAAGATTCACATCTTTCTATAGTGGTCAGTACAGTGGTCGCAAATTAAACTGGGTCTATCACATGTCTAAAGGTGATTTGACTGCTAATTTAAAAAAGAAGTACATTCTCCAGGTAAGCTACATGTTTTTTTTTATAAATTCGTATATTGTTTTCCTTAGCATTTTTAGATTAACCCTTTAGCATTCACTTTATTCTGTAAAAAGTAATAATTTCAAATTTTGGCACAAGGCCAGCAATTTCAGGGAAGGGATTAAGTTGATTACGTTGACTCCAGTGTTCAACTGGCAAATATTTTATCAACCCTGAAAGACAGACAAAATACTGCTAAGCATTTTGTTCGGTATGCCAACAATTCTGCCAGCTTGCTGCCTTTTTTGTAAAACGTAATGCTTATTTAATCATGTTGTTTTGAATTAATCATGCATTATCTTGTAGTGTTGAGATTTTGATGATGTAACAGTTAATTTTAAGAATGGTTGCTGGCTGGTTTGTACATGAAATGGGTAGAATATTTTAGCTGGATATGGCCAGTTTAAAAGCTAAAAGGTTAATCAAAACAAAAATGTTTTGTACCTTATTCTTGTTTGAACAAGTGATGCTAATGAAAAATAGCCACGTTTAAGTCACCATCATCAATTGAACAATTGATGCATAGGCGTAGGAGTGGCTGTGTGGTAAGTAGCTTGCTTACCAACCACATGGTTCCGGGTTCAGTCCCACTGCGTGGCACCTTGGGCAAATGTCTTCTACTGTAGCCTCGGGCCGACCATAGCCTTGTGAGTGAATTTGGTAGACGGAAACTGTAAGAAGCCCGTCATATATATATATATATATATATATATATATATA
>NC_068984.1:108240543-108242350 GCF_001194135.2 Octopus bimaculoides | reverse complement strand
AATATATATATATATATATATATATATATGTGTATGTGTGTGTATATGCTTGTGTGTCTGTGTTTGTTCCCCCAACATTCCGTGAAAACTGATGCTGGTGTGTTTACATCCCTGTAACTTAGCGGTTTGGCAAAAGGAACCAATAGAATAAGTACTAGGCTCACAAAGAATAAGCCTTGGGGTTGATTTGCTTGACTAAAGGAGGTGCTCCAACATGGCCACAGTCAAATGACTGAAACAAGTAAAAAAAATAAAAGAATGTTTATTAAGTATTTAACAACTTTCATGTTGAAGAGAAAAATACCCTTTCCCCCAGCCTCTAAAAGAGCCATTTATTACTTGATTAGCACTTTTTCTTGACTCTAAAATGATGAAAGGCGAAGTTGACTTCAGCAGGATTTGAGCTCAGAATGTAAAGAGCTGGAAGAAATGCCACTGAGCTGTTTGTCTTATGTGCTAATGATTCTGCCAGCTTGCTAACATAACTGCAACAATAATAATAATTCTACTTTTAGCATAAGGCCAGCAATTTTAGAAGTGATAAGTTGTTTACATCAACCCATTATTTAATTGATACTTATTCTAATTTGAACTCAGAATGTAAAATGCCAGAAAAAATTCTGACAAATCTTTTGTCTGATTCAGTATCCATTCTGCCAACTTGCCGTCTTAACAAGAACAATGATAATGATGTTGGGTTGTGATGTTTGTCCAAAGCTGCAAATCGTAGGAGAGTGTATGATTGTTGTGGCTGCACTGATAGAAGATCAATGCTGCAGTTTGGAGTTCTAGTGCCTGGTGTGCTAACAATTTTGCCATCTCATTGCCTTTAATTTGTATAATATTAAACATAGAATTTATATCATAGAACCAAAGGTTGTTTCAGGCAGGTTGATACCAAAAGGGTTAAGGTTGTTGGTGACTTAGATATGGCTATTTTTCATTAAACAAATCTAGTGGACGAACCTCTGTCTGGTTGCTTGACCTGTTAGAAATAGCAGTAAAATCTCTCTTCGAATCAAACCCTACTATCTTAAAAATGGAAGTCAATGTAAGATGATGTAGTCGTTGGTGCACTATGCTGGGATGGTCATGCCTGGAATGTATTTGATCTTAGGTCTACTAAATCAAGGCGGGATAAGAACAAACTATCATCTTATGATAAGCTTTTTAGCCTATCAAATAAACTTATTTTGGTCTCAGTCCTCTATCATTGAAGGCCAACATCTCATTTTAAAACCTTTTGATATACAGCAAAGATTTTTATCTTTATTCTGGTTTATCACCTAATTACTTGAATAGTCCACTAGATGAGCACTGCCAGAAGTTCATATTTTATATATGTTTTTTCCAGGCTTCAACTTACCAGATGGCTGTTCTTCTGCAATATAACTCAGTGGATACGCTTGATGTACAGCAATTACAAGAAAGTACCCAAATTGATATGGTCAGTAATTTAGATCTCTCTCTTATTTTCTTTGGATATCATTTTCTTCTTTCTTTCCTTTTTTCTTTTTTTTGATATAAATGAATCGTGTCTTTTTACTGTATTGTCATTATTTTATACCCGTGTTCCATACCAGCATGGATCAGATGGTTTGACAGGATTTGACGGTCTGAATAGAACTGCATGTCAAGAATGAGAGAAGGGGCAAGAGTAGAACAGGTTTCATGCCATTGAGGACCTGTCCACACAAGGAAAAGTGGATATAAAACTATGATGATGATAACAACGAATATACATATACATACATACATACATACATACATACATATATATATATATATATATATATATATATATATA
>NC_068984.1:108234237-108240192 GCF_001194135.2 Octopus bimaculoides | reverse complement strand
TATATATATATATATATATATATATATATTATTATTATTATTATTATTATTATTTAAAACAGTTTGATTTGGCTCCATGTGACTTAGTTTTGTGAGCTTCTAACAGAAACCCTCCTTCAAGCTTAGTTTACTGAATGGAGAAATACAGGAAATCCAAGATGGCTACCAGAAAATAGGCTACTATTGGTTAAGGCAGGTCACATGGTGTTATCAGAACAACTGGTCTTACTCTGATAACACCATGTGACTTGCCTTAACCAATAGCAGTCTATTTTCCTATAACCCTAATGGAGTTCCTCCATTTGGTAAACTAAACCTGAAAGAGATGGGGTTTCTATTAGAGGCCTATAAGTCACATGGAGCCAAATCAAACTGTTTTAAATAATAATACACATAACTCCTACTAAATGTGTTGAGTGTCTTTTTCTTTCATTTGTTCACTCGTATATCATCATCATAATCATTGTTTAATGTCTGCTTTTCAATTGCTGGTATGGGTTGGACGGTTTGACATGGAGCTGTCTAGACTCTAATTGTCTGTTGTGGTATAGTTTCTATGGCTGGATGCCCTTCCTAATGTCAACGACTTGATAGTGTGTGCTAAGTGCTTTTCATGTGCCACCAGCACAAGTGCATTTATGTAGTATTGGTATGTGTACTTTTTATGTGGCACCAGCAGCTGAAAGGACAAGCCTGTATGTGTGGAAGGCAGCAGTTTTACTTAGATTGATACATCTTATAGTCCCTTATTTCCTCAGTGAGGCCCAGTGTCTGAAGATCTTTTCTCACCACTTCATCCCATGTCTTCCTGGGTCTATCTTTTCCAAAGGTACCGTCCACAATTAAAGCTCAGCATTTCTTTATGCTGTTGTCTTCATCCATATGCATCACATGACCAACCAATGCAGTCTTCTCTCTTGCACACAACATCCGATGCCCCTTATACCCAGTTTTCTTCTTAAATCATTTATACTCTGTTGTGCATGCACACTGACATTACCCATCCAGTGGAGCATGCTAGCTTCATTTCTTTCAAGCCTTCACAAGTCCTCTGTAGTCAAAGCCTATGTTTCACTGCAATGTAACACACACAAACACACACACACACACACACACACACACACACACACACACACACACACACACACACACACACACACACACACACACACACACACACACACACACACACTTTCACACATGTGCATGAGAAGACCTGCATTGTTTCTGTCTATTGATTTTTCTCTCAAAGCATTGACCATCCCAAGGCTATAGAAGAAGACACTTCTCAGCCTTGCCATACAGCAAGAATGAACCTGAAACTACGTGGTTGTGAAGTGGATTTTGTAACCACACAGCCATATCTGTACCTATTAACCTCAGCAGGAAAAGAAATATTGATAAATAGGTAACTGAGTATCTATCTGCTCCAGATGCTTATAATAATGAGGACAATGACTCCTTTGGTGGTTGTTTGGGAAGTTTTTGATGACTGGAATTTGGAGTTTCCAAATAGCTTCACTTCAGGGAAAGGCATCAGTGTCTCACCATCTCGTGCCTGATCTCTCATGACAATCCCGATTCTCCAAGTATTTGCAGTTAGAAGGCAGTCATCATAGTTTTTCTATGCTGGCATGAGTTGTGTGAATGTGTATGTGTGTGTACTATAGCAACTTTTTAAGCATCTTATTTTGCAAGGTCTTGGTTGGTGTTTCTTCACTGTTGTTTAGCCTCGGGCTAATGATATGAGAAGAAATATGATCAAAGGCATTCTAGCTGTGACCATCCCAGTTGTCAGTTTTTTTCCTTTTCCTCCAGACATATTGTATTTAGGAGTATCCAGTTTGTCGTTGCAGTTTTAAGATGATGGGGGTGTTCAATGACAAAGAATTTTGCTGTTATTTTCTAGCAGATCAACCATTCATGTTATAATTTTTAGATTTGCTTTTGATTGTGTCATGTGTGTCTTCTGGTTAATGCACTTCAAATTTATATAATATTCTTCATTATTGAAAAATCTGTTTCGATTTGTTTAGGATACACTTCTTCAAGTATTAAAGATTCTGCTGAAAACCAAACTGCTCACCACAGACGTTGATGATGAGAATGATCTTCCGCCAACTGCCCAATTAAGCATATATTCAAATTATAACAAGTAAGACTATCTGCATTTACGATATCGTTTATTTTTTGCTTGTTTCAGTCATTGGACTGCAGCCAAGCTGGGGCCACTGCCTAGAAGGGTTTTAATTGAACAAATCAACCTCAGTATTTATTGTATCTTTTTTAGCCTGGTACTTGTTGTATTTAGCTTTTTTGCTGAACTGCTAAGTTACAGGAACATAAACAAACCAGCACGAGTTGTCAAGTGATGTAGAAGACGCACACACACACACACACACACACACACACAGCGCATGCGATGGGCTTTTACACAATTTCCATCTATATGAAATTCACTCACAAGGAAGACATTAATTGCTTTGAGGCTATAATAGAAAACATTTGCCCAAGGTGCTGTGCAGTGGGAGCGAACCTGAAACCATGTGGTTACAAAGCAAGCTTCCTAACCATACAGCCGTTCCCTTGTCAAGCTGACCTTATAATTTCTCTAAGTATCCCGTTTTACTAACGTATCTTTTAAGGGAGAGAACTGATGTTGCTATCTCGTTGTTACTGCTGTATATTTGAGATCATCATTTAATAATGTATGTAGTTATTTAACCTTTGTCAGTCTGACATGACTGTGGTTAAGAAGTTTTTTTCCCCGATCATGTAGTTTCAGGTTCTGTCCCACTGTGTGGCACCTTGGGCAAGTGGCTTTTACTATAACGCCAGACTAACCAAATCCTAGTGTGTGTATTTGGTAGAGGAAAGCTATGTGAAAACCTGTCTAATATATGTATATGTGTGGGTGGTTTGTGTGTGTGTGTGTGTGTATAATTGTGTTTGTGGCTACTTGTTTTGATGTCATTAGATAGTTATGAGTGTTGCTGTCATATCATTAGAGTGCCTCATTTCCAGTCTTCCATGAAAAACATGTCCAGCCATGGCGGAAATATTACCTTTCTCGGAAACAGGAGAAGGATGGCAACAGGATGAGTATCCAACCATAGAAAATTTGCCTCAACAAATTCCATCGGATTCCTGCAAGTATAGAAAAGGGAACATTAAAAGATGGTGATGGTGTTGAACCTATACAGAGTGAACTGCATTTTCTTGTGCTGCCAGGACTTGATAAGATGTTTGTGGCAGTGCTTAAGTTTTATCTATTCTATATCAGTATCTTTACCTTTAATTACTGTTCTCCTATGTTGTCAGTTGTTACAGAGTTACTAATCTGCTGGTTTCTTACTCTGGGGCCTGCTGAGTCCCTAGTTTCTTCCTTGCTTTTTTCTTTGGCATGGTTTCTTTATCTGGATACCCTTCATATTAGTAACCACTTTGACAATTGATGGTCAACAAAAGGAAATATTTCTTTATTTTAGTGTATTTCTGGTGTTCTTTAAATGTTTTGTGTAAATATATACTTTATTTATCATGTGTATTGTTTACACAGAGAGAGAGAGAGAGAGGATATTTGATGATATTAAATTTCAAATTTTATTTATATTTGTTTTGTTTTTCAGTAAAAAGTTCCGAGTCAATATCAACATCCCAATGAAAACAGAAGAGAAAGTTGAGCATGAAGTAACTCATAAAAACATTGAAGAGGACAGAAAACTTCACATTCAGGTTGATTATCCATGTCTAGTTGACTTTCATTTATGAGTAGCTAAGTCAAACTCAATCATGTTGCTTATCAATGTCTGGCTGATTTATGAGTAGCTCTGTCAGATTAGTTATTAAGGTCTAGTTGATTTTCATTTATAAGCAGTTGTGCCCAGCTCAGTCAGGCTGGTTATTAATGTTTGACTACTTGAGGCAGCTTGTTTATGAATCACTGCGATTAACCATTTCAGTCAAGTTGGTTACTAATGTCTAGTTGACTTTCTTTTATGAGTCACTCTGTGGAAGCGCAATGGCCCAGTGGTTAGGGCAGCGGACTCACGGTCATAGGATCGCGGTTTCAATTCCCAGACTGGGCATTGGGAGTGTTTATTGAGCGAAAACACCTAAAGCTCCACGAGGCTCCGGCAGGGGATGGTGGCGAACCCTGCTGTACTCTTTCACCACAACTTTCTCTCACTCTTTCTTCCTGTTTCTGTTGTGCTTGTAATTCAAAGGGTCAGCCTTGTCAAACTGTGTCACTCTGAATATCCCCGAGAACTACGTTAAGGGTACACGTGTCTGTGGAATGCTCAGCCACTTGCACGTTAATTTCACGAGCAGGCTGTTCCGTTAATCGGATCAACTGCAACACTCGACGTTGTAAGCATTGGAGTGCCAACAACAACATGAGTCACTCTAATTCACCCCATCTCAGACATGCTTAATGAACTCAGGTTGACACTGATTGAGTATTATAAGTGATGGCCAGTAATATGTTGCTTGTAATGTTCTGTTGCATGAAGTCTAGTCTAGCTATAGCAACGTGGTCCACTTAACTGTCCAGTCTATTTTGCTTTGTCCAGGGATTTAGGTATGGTATTGCAGCAGAACTTAAGTCAATGCACAATAGTTTTAATTGTATTGTGTTTTGTTTAAGCAAGCTTATTAGGGTCTGATTAAAAAAAAAAAACTTTTTAATTTTCTGGTTTCAGTCAACCTTGGAACAGTTAATTGGTTTTTTTTCAATAGTCGTTCTTTAACTAGAACAGTGTTAATTAATGTGTTAAGTTCAACTTGTTTGCATGCAAGAAACTCTAAGCACAAACCCTGACTGCCTTGTGAGTACTTTTGGAAAGAAAAAGGTTTTGGGAGTTGACTTTCACTGAAAAATCAAGGCGTGCAGTCCCTTAGCTGGTCCAGCATTCTCTTTGACACCCTTCCAGCAACTCCAGGATTGGTGGAGCTCTCCAGTCCTGTAAGGTAAATTATCTAGGAGAAGGCCACGCCAATGTAAAACCTACAGTCTGCTGGTCACTGCAGCCATCTTAGCCTGCCAAGTCTTAAGAGTGGGATTGAATTGCATGGACTGATTCTTACTTTAAAACTTACTAAGTGCAGGCTGGAAGAAAAGACCCTGTAGTGATTGAGAAAAGAGGAAGATGACTGGTACTGGATGGCACTGGCAGTTGCAGCTTCAATTCCTCATCTAAGCATTGCCGCTCTTATTCTTGATCTTCAGGCACAAAGAACTGCCATCATATGCAATCATATGTGCAAGGAATGTCAATAATATACAGTGAATTTTTGTTTGATTTTAATAATTCTCTGGTTGTTGAAAGACTATTCAACTGATGTGTGTGTGTGTGTGTGTTTTATGAAGAATTGCTTGTTATATTAGGTTTTAGTTGTTTGTGTGGATTATGAATTAATTAGACTAACTATTAAGGAAAATATGACCTATTTTTTTTTATTAATGTAACTACTTGAAGTAAATGGCTGACTGGGTTTTAATTTAGAGTAACTAAGATAAATAACGGAAGTGGCGTATTACTTAGTTAACAGTTAATTTTCCAAGTTAAGGATTTATAGAATTTAGTTCTGTATGGAAGATGGATGTTAAATGATGATGATAAATTTAAAAAACAAACAAACAAAATAAAACTTTGTTTTGTGTCAGTTGTGTATTTTATGAGATGAGTTAAATTGTGAATCTAGAATGAGAGTGTGCTTAGTTGTTTGCATCTGTTGATATAGCAAGATGTTTGTAAGACATGGCTGTGTGTTAAGAAGCTTACTTCCCAACCACATGACTCTGGTTTCAGTCCCACTGTGTGATACCTTGGGCAAGTATCATCTACTATAGCCTCAGGCTGACCAAAACCTTGTGAGTGGATTTGGTAGATGGAAACTGAAAGAAGTCTGTTGTATGTATATATATATATATATATATATATATATATATAT
>NC_068984.1:108232590-108233832 GCF_001194135.2 Octopus bimaculoides | reverse complement strand
CGGCAGGGGATGGTGGCGAACCCTGCTGTACTCTTCCGCCACGACTTTCTCTCACTCTTACTTCCTGTTTCTGTTGTGCTTGTAATTCAAAGGGTCAGCCTTGTCACTGTGTCACGCTGAATATCCCTGAGAACTACGTTAAGGGTACACGTGTCTATGGAGTGCTCAGCCACTTGCACATTAATTTCATGAGCAGGCTGTTCCGTTGATCGGATCAACTGGAACCCTTGGCGTCGTAAGCGACGGAGTGCCAACAACAACAACAACATAGAATTAAAAATATACGAAATTTCTCAGTTTTCTGTTTTGATGTGTGTATGGTGTGTGAGATATATGTATATATATAAAATGGTATGTGTGTGTTACTGTCTCTTTGTCTTAACATTGTGTGTTGGTTGTAAATAAGCGTCATTGCCATACATATGATGTCGTTTGTTTCCAGTTTTCTATGGAAAATATGCCTGACCATTGGAAGTAGAGGAAGGAGGAAGGGTGGTGATAGGACGAGCATTCTGACTGTTTGAAAAATCTGCCTCAACAAATACTGTCTGATCCATGCTTGCTTGGAAAAGTGGACATTGAAAACAATGATGATGATATATATATATGTATCTGTGTAAGTTGTATATTAGTAAATTACTAAATGTCTACCTATCTAATTGCAGGCTGCTATTGTTAGAATTATGAAGATGAGAAAAGAGTTAAAGCATCAAAACCTTTTACAAGAAGTTTGTACTCAAGTGTCATCACATTTTAAACCCAAAGTTCCTCTTATCAAGGTCAGTGGTGTTGCATAATATATTACTGGTCACTTATGATGTTATTAATGAATTATAGAAGGTTTTTTTTATACAGCAGTTGTACATTATATATATATATATATATAAAGGTGCATGGCTCAGTGGTTTGAGCGTCTAGTTCACAATCCTGAGGTAATGAGTTCGATTCCTAGTCTGGGCTGTGTGTTGTGTTCTTGAGCAAGACTTTTTTTTTCACATTGCTTCAGTTCATTCAGCTGTAGGACTGACTTGTGACGTCACTGGTGCCAATCTGTATCAGCCTTTGCCTTTCTTTTGGATAACATCAGTAGTGTGGAGAGGGGAGGCTGGTACGCATGGGCAACTGCTGGTCTTCCATAAACAACCTTACCTGGACTTGTTCCTCAGAGCGTAACTTTTTAGTGCAATCTCATAATTATTCATGACCAAAGTGGGTCTTTACCCTTTATATATATATATATAT
>NC_068984.1:108230847-108231993 GCF_001194135.2 Octopus bimaculoides | reverse complement strand
AGACACACAAACATATACACACACATACATATATATACATATATACGACGGGCTTCTTTCAGTTTCCGTCTACCAAATCCACTCACAAGGCTTTGGTTGGCCTGAGGCTATAGTAGAAGACACTTGCCCAAGATGCCATGCAGTGGGACTGAACCTGGAACCATGTGGTTCGTAAGCAAGCTACTTACCACACAGCCACTCCTGCACCTGATGTATGTATGGTTGTTTGTTATCACCAGTCAGATAGTAACTATTAGTTTCCCACCTATATAGTGTTTAGCTGCATAGGTAACTTGTCAGACTCACCTATACAGCTAAGCCATTTGAATCTGACAAGTCTCCTATATTGCCAAGTGCTTTATAGGTGTGAAACCAATAATCACTCTCTGACTGGCCTTAACAAACAACCTTCTAAATATATTCCTGCTTTAATGTTTTAGAGTGTGCTTCTCTTTCGGATATATATGAACTACTGAAGATATATATATGTGTGTGTGTGTGTGTTTGAGATAGTATTTATTCCTCAGTAATCATTCCATAGTTACAGTTATGACAATTCGTAATGCTAGACAGATGCAGGTGTGGCTGTGTAGTTAATGTCATTTGTTTCCAGTCTTCCTTGAAAACATGCCCATCCAAGGGCAATTATTACCTTAGAAATGGGTGACGGTTAACAACCGGAAAAGTGTCCAGCCATAGATGTTCCCTTGGCACATTCCTTCTGACTCATGCAAGCATGGAAAAATGAATGTCAAAATTATGTTAATGTTGATAAGATATATATATATATAAATAATTACAGAGGCATCAAGCTGTTAGATCAGGTTATGAAAGTTACAGAGAAGGTCATAGCCCAACTAATTAGGGAGCGAATCAATTTAGATGAGATGTAGTTTGGGTTCGTGCCAGGTAAAAGCACTACTGATGCCTTATTTCTAGTGAGACAGTTGCGGGAGAAATACCTAGCTAAGGATAAACCTCTGTACCTGGCTTTCGTTGACATGGAGAAAGCCTTTGACAGGGTCCCCCGATCCCTTATCTGGTGGTCAATGAGGAAACTTGGGAGTGCGAGCCATGTACAGAGATGCTGCCAGTAAGGTGAGGGTTGGAAATGAGTACAGCAATGAATTCCGGGTAGAGGTAGGG
>NC_068984.1:108223543-108229617 GCF_001194135.2 Octopus bimaculoides | reverse complement strand
GCACATAAAAGACACCATTTCGAGCGTGGCCGTTTTCGTGCGGGTGACACGTAAAAGCACCCACTACACTCTCTGAGTGGTTGGCGTTAGGAAGGGCATCCAGCTGTAGAAACTCTGCCAAATTAGACTGGAGCCTGGTGTTGCCATCTGGTTTCACCAGTCCTCAGTCAAATCGTCCAACCCATGCTAGCATGGAAAGCGGACGTTAAACGATGATGATGATATATATATATATATATATATAGTAATATTATATTTAGGTACAGGTGTGGCTGTGTGGTAAGAAGCTTGCCTTCTCACCATATGGTTCAAGTTCAGTCCTACTGTTTGGCACCTTGGGCAAGTGTCTTCTACTATGGCCTTGAGTTGAGCGAAGCCTTGTGAGTGAATTTAGTACATGGAAACTGAAAGAAGCCCATTTTATGTGTGTATATCTATGTATGTGTGTGTTTTCCCCCCATCACCGCTTGACAACCGCTGTTGTTGTGTTTATGTCCCTGTAACTTAGTAGCTTGGCAAAAGAAACTGATAGCATAAATACTAGGCTTTAAAAAAAAAAGTCCTGGGATGGATTCATTTGACTAAAACCCCTCAAGGTGGTGCTCCAGCATGGTGACAATCAAATTACAGAAACAAGTAAAAGAAGAAAAGAATATTAATTTATTATAATTATACTCTTGTGTTTTTCTCCATCACAACATATGAATGAGAAAGAAGGGGTGATAGATGAATAAAGAATGAAGGGGTGATAGCAAACTGGTAGTGAGGGTATTTCAACTCTGTGAGTATATGTGTGTGTATGTAAAAAGGAGGGAGGTGTGTGTGTGTGTGTGTGTGTAATGGAAGTGGGATGGTGAACATTCAATGATGAAAAGAAAAATCAAACAGCGTTTCAACTTTCTGTAAGTCTATGTGTGTGTGTGTGTACAAGGGAAGTATGTGAATATATGTGTGAACCAGTGTTCTCTTAGTAACAAATGATGATGGATGTCACATTTCAAAAGACAACCACTAGATAACATTCACAGGTGTATTAATTTGATTTATCATCCATATTTATAAATAAAATACTACAATAAGCCATCATATTTGATGACACGGGGTCTGCTAGTATATTAATAAATGGCAATCTTTATATCCAACATATTGTGGATTTTGTGTTAGAACACTACATTATTTACCTTGAGAGGATTTCTTACAAGGATGCTTGGTGCATAAAAGCACCCTTATTTATATCAGTGGCAGACAAGAATTGTCTGCTATAGGCACTGGAACTGCTAGATTACATGATTTTGCCCTGTCCAGTTTTGTCAGCGGCAGATGTCTGGTAGCGACATTAACTGCTGAATCTCACTGTCAGTGATATATAGAATTTCAATGTCTTTTCAGACACTGATGTTGCATACAGCCAGCGAGCTTATTAAAAAAATAATTAATAGTGATAGAAGCAGTATTAATACCAAAAGGCAATCTTTATATCCAACTTAACATATATGTTGTGTTAGAATACCAAATGCTGTGTTATTTATCTTGAGAGGACCTCTCAAATGGATGCATGGTCCATAAAAGCACTCATGCATATATTGTTGGCAGATGAAAATTGTCTGTGATGGACACCAGAACTGCTAGCAATGTATGTATTAATACATACTCATGATTCTGAGGGCAACACCTTAACCACTAGGCGTGGCTTAGTGGTTAAGGTGTTGCCTTCATGATCAGAAGACTGTGGTTTCAATTCTTAGACTGGGTGGTGCATTGTGTTCTTGAGTTCGTTTCTCTGTGATCAATTCGACACCTGATGCCTGGTACACTGTGCATCTGTTCAGGCAACGGAAATTTGATTGAAGGAGTGAGCTAATGTACAACACATACATTTGATCATTATAAGCAGATTATTTGTGCAGGTTGTTCGGCAAAAGCTGAACACTCATATGTCATATTTGATAGGAGAGTCCCATCACATTTATCTATATTAATATATATTAGTATATATTTATATACATATGTTAATATGACTGAAGTGTTTGCAGAGTACTCAGCATATTTGGAAGCAATGTAAGTTTACTTCTTACGACTTGGTAGTTGTTTCTTCTCATGGTAGCAATAGCAGATTCCAGACTCATTTCAAGGATGTATCTGAGAGGATGAGTTTCACTTCATGATGAATGTGTGGTGTTCAGTTTTGAAGTAAAGTAAGAATAGGAATTCTAGGAATTAGAGAGAGTTACTGGGTTGCACAGCACACTATCTCTACACTAGGCTTTCCAACGCCTACAACCACATACCCATGCCTAAATAGTTTTTGATTTAAGTAAATAAAGATATGAGGGGTAATTTATTACTTTATTGTATGGGGAAACTTAAAGCATTTACGCACAATCACACATACAAGAACCAGCCTGATGTATATTCTAAAACCTAATGCACATGTACACATACCTTTATATGTCACTATGACCCTATATATATATATATCTTCTTTTACTTGTTACAGTCATTTGACTGCAGCTATGCTGGGGCACTGCCTCAAAGAGTTTTAGTTGAACAAATTGACCCCAGGACCCTTTTTTTTTTTTTTTTTTTTTTACTTATTCTATTGGTCTCTTTTGCCGAACTACTGAGGTATGGGGAGGTAAACACACCAACACAAGTTGTCAAACAAAGGTGGGACACATACACACACATATAATGGGCTTCTTTCAGTTTCTGTCTACCAATCCACTCACAAAGCTTTGGTTGACCCAAGGCTACAGTAGAAGACGCCCAAGGTGCCACACAGACTGAACCCAGAACCTTGTGGTTGGGAAGCAAACCTCTTACTATACAGCTATATATTTATAACTTCAAGAAGACACATTCACACAGATACACCTAAAAATATATACAAATATACTGAGATGCATGCACACACATACATCCTATATGCATGGATACATACATATCTATGTATATGCATTAATTTGAATGGATTATCTCTTAAGTTATAATATAATCTACTTTCTCATTACTTGTTAATAAGATTGATCTTCATAAAAACTGTCAAAATGAATTGGTCATTTAAAGAATTTCTATTAACATCTAAAGGTGCAAATGTTGCTAGTTAGTAAGCTTACTTGCTTCCCAACCATATGGTCTTGAGTTCAGTCCCACTGTGCAGCCTTGGGCAAGTGTCTTCTGCTATTGTTCTGGCTGACCAATACCTAGTGAGTCAATTTGGTAGATGGAAACTGAAAGAAGTCCCACGTGTGTGTACAAGCTGGTATAGATTGTCTACCTGTCTTGACATGGTGTGATAATTGTAAATGGGTATTATTGTCATGTAAGCAGTGTCATTGATTTCCAATATTCTGCAAAGAACATTAGTCACATGGAAATATTACCTTGCTTGTAAATGCATGAGGGTTGGTAACAGGAACCATATTAGGCCATAGAAAACCATCATCATCATTGTTTAATGTCAGTTTTCCATGCTGGCATTGGACGGATGGTTTGACAGAGATGACTGCACCAGACTTCTGTGTCTGTTTTGGCAAGGTTTTTACGGCTGGATGCCCTTCCTAACACCAACCACCCAGCAGAGTGGTCTGGTGCTTTTTATGTGGCACAAGCACAGGTGAGGTCAGTTTTGGCATGGTTTTTAGGGCTGGATACCCTTCCATGCACACAACCACTTTACAGTGTGAAAATCTGTCTGACCCATGCAAGCATGGAAAATTGGACTTTGAAAAGTGATAGTGATATTGATAACGACGACTATGATGATGGCAATGTTGAATGATGTCTTGTTTTCTTTTTTCTTCTTCCAGAAATGCATCGATAATCTTATTGAGAAAGAATATTTGGAGAGAGTCGATGGCCAAAAAGACGTCTACAGTTACCTAGCCTAGTTCCTGTGTCTGAGTGCAGATGAAGTTTTTAATTTAGCCAGTTAATAATAATAACAACACTACTTTATTGCTGGATCTTTGCTGTCATCGGCTTTACTAGCAGGAAGGAGAAGAGCAGAAAAGAAACTGACTCCAGTTCTGTTTTTTGTGTCTGAAAAGCAGTGTCATTTTCTTCAAGTTGTGCAGACCAGCATCGCAACAAACAAGAGCATTTATTGGTTGGTTGGTTGGTTGGTTGGTTTGTTGATTGGCTGGTTGTTCCAGCAATGGAGTTGAGCATTTTACAATACTGCTCCTGTCCTCTCTCTTCACTTCCCGTTGTTGTTTAGAAAAAAAAAATGTTTTTCTGAAAACAAACTTGTAAAAATTATCAATGGATTAATTTATATTGCTTTCTCATTCCTTGAAACGAGGAAGATGTAGCTGGTATTTTTTTATTATTTTTAATTTTTTTAAATCTTTTTTTTTTTTTTAATTCTCCATGCGCTCTCGTACAATGGAAAACATTCCTGTATTTGCTGAACTGTGCTTTTCTTGAATGGAAACATTCCCACCTTTGCTGAAATTTCTTCTATTCTTCTCACTGTTCATTTGTGAGAAATGTTTGGTCTCTTTCCCTGGCTCCACAGATCTTATATAGTCCACTCACTGTCTTGGACTGTCTTGGGTACTATTTTCCTCTCTTGATCTTTTTTATATAATTAGAACCCAGCCAGTTCAATACCCAATTACGAACAAAAGAAAATAAACCAAAAACCAAGAAAAAAAAAACATCCAAAAAAACAAAGCAAACAGACAAAAAATAAAATAAATATAAGCAAAGCTATTTCCTTCTCTCAATCTGTTTATTGCTATTCATTTTAATGCGTTGCAATTCTCTTGGGAGATTGTTCCATATTCCTAGGTGGGTATTGGTTTTTTTGAGAATTCCTTTCTCTCTGTGTCATTCTGTTCATTTCTTCACCCCTCTCTCTCTTTGCTTCCCTCTCTTTACCCTTATCCCACACTGTCTCTTGGTTGATAAAACATAAGAAATTAAGAAATTCTACGGTACCTAATAACAACAATATGATGTGATGAACAGTGGCCTTGTCCCATGTGGATTAATCTTTTCTTTTGTGGTTTTTCTTTGATAGAACTTCTTTAAAACTGGTTTCTGAAGGCAAAATTTTTGCTTGACATACATGTCGATTTCTTCAACCCAAAGTTGTATTACATAACAACACCAGGATATCTTATGCTCTTGTACCAAAATCTCAAAACCAAAACGATATTCACTGTTAACAATCAAATCAAATCATTAATTGAAGAATGCCTTGACAAAAGAATTAATTTTTTCTTTCCTAATATTGTTTGAAGATGTGGTAAATTTTTAAATTCATGGGGTTTGCGGAAAGAACAAAAGAAAAAGACCCCACCTCCTCCAAAAATTTATGAAAGTTAGCTCAGAAATGGTTGGCTTGTTTTTTCAAAAATTGCAATAAAACACAAAACAGTTTCTCTTTGAGAATTTCCTTAAAAGTAAGAATGTAAATAAAATTATAGCAAAAAAAAAAAAAAATCCCCAAAAGAGCAAAACTAACTCTTGAAATAAAAAAGACAATGGTGTCTTACACACACACACACACACACACATACACACACTGTTATTGTTGTATCTAATATAAAGAACATTTGATTGATGGGAAGCAACAATCAATATCTGACTTCGGCACTGCCTTTGCTGATAGCTTTCTTTAATTTCATTGTAGAGACTCTGCTCAGAGAAACAAGGCTTGGAATCCCTTTTAATACCAAAAACATATAAAGCCAACCTATATGAACACGGCTTTCTCATCTTTGACTGACTCCTTTAATTCCTCACCCCCCACCCCTTTCCACACTGAAGAAAGGACGATACAAAAAGCCACATTTGGTTCTGTATATATATATATATATATTGTGTGTGTGTGTGTATATATATATGTCTGTGTGTATGTGTATATATAGTGTGTGTATATGTGTGTGTGTGTGTGTATGTATGTCTATATATTTACATATGTATATGTGTATATATATATGTATGTGTGTATATATGTCTGTATGTGTGTATATATATGTATGTATGTGTGCTTATGTGTGTATGTGTGTATTTATGTATGTATATGTATGTATATATATGTATGTGTACATAAGAGTATAGAT
>NC_068984.1:108220585-108223002 GCF_001194135.2 Octopus bimaculoides | reverse complement strand
ATTATCTTTAATTCTATAATTATATACCACCTTTTAAGACCAACACAGGTTGCACTGATTAGTAATCGTTGCAATTGCAACCCTGCTATAAAATGGTGCAGTCTCTTCAGGGTCTTACCTTGACATACCTCGGTATGGCCATTTAATGATTTTCTTTTATAAACCCTGCGTTGTATAGTTTAGAGCTGTCCATTAAGTCAGACGCAAACAATCTCTATTTCAAGTTCTTACTGGATAATCATTTTCAGTCTATCATTTCAAAACCTTGAATAGTTTAAATAATAATTATTCATTTATACTTCGCAAATGTGAATTATCTCATGAGCAAGCATCTCAATGCTTGCTCCTGTCTAGAATTTATTACATTACCCTTGAATGTGAAAATCCTGTAAGACTCTTCTTAACATAAGCCACATCTGTTGGTTCCAGGTCTGTATAAACGTGTATAAACGCTAAAATTATGATATTAACTCGAAGAATACTCTATAGTTAATCATTTCATTTGGTAAACGGCTCAATTACAATTTTTCCAAATTGTTTAATATAGCAATTCAAATATATTTTCCAAGAAATCACAAATATTACAAAATTTTTAATCGACATAGGATTATATCAGGTTATTGTCTTAGCCGTAATATTGCATAAATTATAGCAGCACCTAATATTGAAATAATATCGAAATTTCAAAAAAAGCGATTACAATCAGAATGGCGTAATAAATTCGAAGCAAAATAACTCAAACGGAATAAAGGAACTCAAATAGAAAGGGACGCTAAGAAATTAAATGCTGTGGGAAGGGAAACAACCCAATTTGACATAATAATTGTCAAGTGGAATAAAAATTCAGCTAGAAATAGAACAAAGGTAACGTTATCTAATGGAGCAAATAGCAATAAAGAACTTGGTAGAAATGAATTTAATTCTACAATGAATGATCAAATTGAGACTAAATCTGAGGGAAATCTAGAAGCCTATCTTTGCAGTTGTTCTAAGCGAAACCCTGTTACGTGGAAAATAAATGTAAAATTAAAAATGTAATATATAAATGTATAGTTACATCGGTGAGACATCATTAAATTTCAAGAGTAGACTAGCAAATCATTTGAATTCGTTCAAAGACAAAAATTAAAGGTTCCAAATGAATCTTAGCAAATTAATCTGGTCTTGTAAGGACAGTAACAAGGACTATACGATTAAATGGGAATTAATTTGTACTACAAACTCTTTCAAATCTGGAATCAATAGATGTGACTTATGGTTAGAAGAATTTTACAGGATTTTCACATCCGAGGGTAATGTAATAAATTCTAGACAGGAGCAAGCATTGAGATGCTTGCTCATGAGATAATTATCATTTAAACTATTCAAGGTTTTGAAATGATAGACTGAAAATGATTATCCAGTAAGAACTTGAAATAGAGATTGTTTGCGTCTGACTTAATGGACAGCTCTAAACTATACAACGCAGGGTTTATAAAAGAAAACCATTGAACGGCCATACTGAGGGATGTCAAGGTGAGACCCTGAAGAGACTGCACCGTTTTATAGCAGGGTTGCAATTGCAACGATTACTAATCAGTGCAACCTGTGTTGGTCTTAAAAGGTGGTATATAATTATAGAATTAAAGATAATGCTATTGCTACTTCGGAGTAATACCTTATTTTTGATATTGTTTGTATTTATACTCAAGGAAACCTATATGATTAAGGAAATATATTCAGAATTACCCAACGGAATATTCCTCTAACTTTATAGGATTTATATGTTAACTGCTGAATAACATATTTTGAAAACCCAACAGAGCAAACTGGCAATCGTTTTGGGGTAACCTCTTAACTTTTAACATATATATATATATATATATATATATACACACACACACACACATATGCATGCATGCATGCATGCATGTGTGCGAGAGAGTTTTTACAATTGAAGAGACTAGTCCTGTGCTATACAGGGTATTGTTGTTTCTGTAGTTAACGATACACTTGCCTGTGGATTACTCAACAATTTATTCTCAAATTCAATTGAGTAGGGATTTCAACTGGGTGAACGACTGGCACACTTACTGCCGTTAGTGTTACTACCATTGAATGTTAGAGAGAAAGAGTGTGTGTGTGTCTGTCTGTTTGTCTATCCATCCATTCACGTGTCCGTGTGTTGTATGTGTGTACGGCTGTTTGTGTCTATGTAAATATGTATACATGTGTATATTTGTGTGTGTGTGTGTGTTGATATGTATATATATATGTTTAGTTTATGTATGTAAATGTGTATATATATATATATGCATGTAAATATATACTTGTATGTATGTGTATATATATATATATGTATATATATATATGCACGTAAATATATACTTGTATGTATATATATATATATATATATATATATATATATATATATATAT
>NC_068984.1:108213477-108218398 GCF_001194135.2 Octopus bimaculoides | reverse complement strand
TTTCGTTAAGAAAATACTGGTGCCCCCGTTTTGAACAAGATCCCGACTGTCTCCCTCCTCACGAAATCCAAGTCTTATTACTGTTGCCATCACTTGCTTATTACTGCTGCTACTACTGCTTCTATTATTATTGGGGGGTTGATGAAATAAATAAGTTCCATTTGAGCTCTGGAGCCGATGTAATCGATTATCTCCCTCACCCTAAATTTCAGGATTTGTATTTTTATACCTATAGTAGAAAATATTATTCTTTGCTACTCTAGGCACAAGGCCCTGGGGAGGGGCCAGTCGATTACATCAACCCCAGTACGCAACTGGTACTTAATTTATCGTCCCCGAAAGGATGAAATGCAAAGTCGACCTCGTCCGAATTTGAACTCAGAACGTAAACAGACGAAATACTGCTAAGCATTTCACCCGGCTTGCTAAATGCTTAGCGTTATTCCGTCCGTGTTTACGTTCTGAGTTCAAATTCCGCCGTAGTCGCCTTTGCCTTTCATCCTTTCGGGGTGGAGGAAACGAGTACCATTTGAATATGGGGGTTGATGTAATCGACATTCCTTCACCTTTGAACTTGTTGGCCTTGTGCCAATATTTGAAGTCATCATCATCATCATCATCATTATTATTATGCAAAGGCGGCGAGGTGGCAGAATCGTTAGCACAGGCCGGGCAAAACGCTTAGCGGTATTTCTACCGGCTGTTTACGTTCTGAGTTCAAATTCGAGGTCGATTTTTCCTTTCATCCTTTCACGGTCAGTAAAATAAGTCACCAGTTGAACACCGGAGTCGATGTAATCGATTTCCCCTACCCCATGATTTCAGGCTTTGTTTCTAGAGTAGGAACATTACCTCTTTTAGTGCTGAGTTCAAATTACGCCGAGGTCAGCTTTACTTTTAATCTCTCTCGGGATCGATAACAAAGTGTCAGTGAAATACTGAGGTTAATTTAATCGATTAGTTCTTTCCTTACCAAATTGTGGCCTTTTGCTTACGTCAGAAAGTACAGTAATGCTTCATATACGAGTTAATTTGTTCCCGGAGACCGCTCGTAAAACGAAAACTCGTGACACAGAGCAATAATTTCCCATAGTAGCAATGTTACAAATTGTAATTCGTTCTCAGAAAAATATTTTACCTATAAAATTTATAATACTCTTAAATAAATGGCAATAAAACAACAGTAGAATGCAAAGAGCATTTTATGTAAAGTAAAAAGTATGTCAAAATCATTTATAACAAGAAATATCATTATTATAATCGTTTTCTGAATTACTTCCACTCGCACTAGACTCACACACACCATCACTTGTAGACGCGATTGCCGATTCACAAGCACTCGTAGGCGAACTTGTAGATTTCTTTTTAAAAAACGAGTCTAGAGTTGTTTGCTTAGAAGTTTTTTTTCGCTCTCTATAAATTTCTCGGTAACACGCAGAAACATTTGTTATGGTAGTAGGAACTTTTGCACTTCGTTCAAAATTTGGATCTTGTGCTTGAAAAGTAAAACTCGTAAAGCAGGGGTCTCGTAAAGTGAGTCCTTGTCAAGTGATGTTTTACTGTACTTCCGAGGTATTCGTTTCAGTGCTTTACGTACTGAGTTCAATTCTCGCTGAGGTTAATTTTGCCTTTCAATCCTCCACAAGTCTTTAAAATAAACAAGTAATTTTTATTTGCCTGTCGTGGTACTTAAATGAGAATGAGATGTAAGGTGACAATGTTTTTGAGATTCCGGTTCGAATGACATGAGTGTTTTTGTTTCACTTTTGACACGTAATACTTAAATAGTGGAGGAGATATGATGTTGCTGTGGGCTGGAAGTATGCAAGAAGTTAAAATTTGTTTTTGACTAAAACACAACCGGGGCCCCAAGTAAGGCATGTGTAAAATTTGAAGGAAATTGGTTGTGTAGTTCTGGAATTTTAGGGATTCACACACACACACAGAGACACAGACATGCATTCTCAATTTTATATATATTTTGAAGATTACCGGTTTAGTACAAATACAGCGTCGATTTTCCGGAACCTTTGGTTTGAAGGTGGCTTTTCCGGATTACTGATATTTTTCCGAACCAGGCGTAGCCACCTTAGTCAACACAATCAAATATTAAATTTATTTGAATTTTAAAATTAAATACAGATACCTGTACATAAGCCCAGATATCTGTATAGGCGTAGGCGTGGCCGTGTGGTTAGAAGCTTGCTTCCCAACGATATGGTTCCCACTGCGTGGCACCTTGGGCAAGTGTCTTCTACTATAGCCTTGGGCCGACCAAAGCCTTGTGAGTTCATTTGTTAGACGGAAACTGAAAGAAGCTTGTCGTATATATATATATTTCTGCCGTTCATAGGCGTAGGAGTGGCTGTGTGGTAAGTAGCTTGCTTACGAACCATATGGTTCCGGGTTCAGTCCCACTGCGTGGCACCTTGGGCAAGTGTCTTCTACTATAGCCTTGGGCCGACCAAAGCCTTGTGAGTGGATTTGGTAGACGGAAACTGAAAGAAGCCCGTCGTATATATGTATATATGTATGTATGTATGTATGTATGTATGTGTATCTGTGTTTGTCCTCCCAACATCACTTGACAATCAATGCTGGTGTGTTTACGTCCCCGTAACTTAGTGTAGGGGTGGAGAGAGATATATAGTGTGTCTCTGTTTCCTCGTAACCTAGCGGTTCGGCAAAAGATCGATAAACTAATTACTAGGCTTAGAAAAAAGGTCCTGGGGTCAATTTGTTCGATTAAAACCCTTCAAGGCTGTGCTCTAGCATGGCCGCTGTCAAACAACTGGAATAAATAAAAGAAATATAAATGACAGAAGTTCATTAAAACTACTCTGCATCAATGAACTTGTCTGGTAGCCGCGAGATTTTGAAGTTCCTGCTCGTAAATTAGTGTGGATTATAAGAGGTTCCTGATTAGGACCATCAAAATCCAGAAAGCTGGTGTTATTCCTGTACTTGGATCGACTAATTACCTCTGGTTTATGCCTAGACCAGAAGCCATTATTACAACCGCTGTGTTTTCGTCCATGTTATTCTTTACATTAAAAACACGTGTTGTGTACATCTTTTATCTCTTAAATGGTTTAGTCGTTAGACTGTGGCTATGCTGGGGCACCGCCTTGAAGAATTTTAGTCGAACGAATCGACCCCAATACATTTTTTTAAAAATAAAAACCTTAGTACTTATTCTATCGGTTCCATTTTGCCAAACCGCTAGGTTATGGAGACGTAAACACACCAACACCGGTTGTCATGCGGTTGTGTGGGACACAAAGACACACATTATACACGACGGGCTTCTTTCGGTTTCTGTCTACTAAATTCATTCACAAGGCTCTGGTCGGCCCGAGGCTATGCAGTGGGATTGAACCTGTAATCATGTGGTTGGGGAGGAAAATTCTTACCACACAGCCACGCCTGCGCTTATATTCTTGTAATGATTCTAATTACGAGACAAAGGAAACCCTCAAAAAGTTACGGGTGAATACCATTAATTATTCTGATTAATATTTATCTGTATGAAGGCGGCGAGCTGGCAGAATCATTAGCACGCCGGGTGAAATGCATAGTGGCATTTCGTCCATCTTTACGTTCTGAGTTCAAATTCCGCCGAGGTAGACTTTGCCTTTCATTCTTTCAGGGTCGATAAAATAAGTACCAATTAAACACTGGGGGTCGATGTAATCGACTTAGTCCCTCCTTCAAACTTGCTGGCTTTGTGCCAAAATTTGAAACCAATATTTATCTGTATGTAAAGCTGCGAGCTAGTGAAATGGTTAGCACGTCGGGCAAAATGCTTAGCAGCATTTCGTCAGTTTTTACGCCTGAGTTCAAATTCCGCCGAGGTCGTCTTTGCTTTTCATCTTTTCTGGGCCTATAAAATAATTACCAGTTGAGCATTGAGGTCGATGTAATTCGACTAACCTTCCTCCCCAACCCCAAGTTGTTGCCCTTGTACCAAAATTTGAAGCAAATACTTTATCGGTATGGTGTAACTATTTGGGTTTATGAGCTTTCAATTGTTGGCAATAATTTTGATAACTCCTTATATAGCAGAATACTTAATTGCATTTATGAAGCTATTCAATCTTGCTGCAAAGCAATTTTCTCGGTTAAAACTGTAAGGAGAGAGATATGGTCTTTCATCACAGTAGTTTTAGGTCTCGTCAGACTCATTGTTACATTCTTCCGTCAGGTACACGTTTTGCTTATTTCGTTGTCGCTTTGTCTGATCCTGCTTGGTTTGCAGCTCATAAACTGAACGAATATTTTTAATCTATTTTATTCGTAGGCGACATAACAGTAATTATTTATTATTGAGTAGTTATTAAACTCGTGTATTCAAAAGTGATGATGATGATGTTGTGTGTGTGTGGCGTAATAGCCATGTTAGCTGCTTTCGAGCAGACTTATGGAATGTAGGTAGTTGATCGAAAGAGTAATTATTTCATTAATATCATTCATTAAATTGCTTCATCCTGTTTTTTTTTTCATTCACAAAAATGTTGTTTTACTCTTCTCTAATTTACTCTTTGTCTGTCTGTCTCATTTATCTAATTGTTTGTCTCATTTATCTAATTGTTTGTCTCATTTATCTAATTGTTTGTCTCGTGTATCTGTTTGTCTATCTGTCTGTCTCATCTCTGTCTGTCTGTCTGTCACAGTTGTTTCAGTCATTTGACTGCAACCATGCTGGGGCACCGCCACCGAAGGGTTTTAGTTGAACAAATCGATCCCAGTACTTATTTTTAAGTCTGGTACTTATTCTATCGGTCTCTTGCCGATCTGCTAAGTTACGGGAATGTAAAGAAACTAACACTAGATGTCGAGCGGTAGGGATATAGTCACAAAGGCATACACACACACACACACACACACACACACACACACAAGACGGGCTTCTTTCAATTTC
>NC_068984.1:108209927-108213104 GCF_001194135.2 Octopus bimaculoides | reverse complement strand
GACGTCCATTCAGCCGATATACATTAAGTGCCGACTACATAAACAAACGATTCTGAAACAATTCTATCGGTGATAGGGTTAGGGTTAGGATAAAACAGAAAATTTAAAAAGAAAAAAGCAAAACGAAGCTATGGAAATTAAATACGCTTTACACCGCTTAATCAGCCAAAGGAGTAAATATAAACAACTGAATACTTGTCAGTGATTGGTTGAAATTATCGAAATAAGACAATTTTTTACATGAAATAAATTCGAATACAAAAATATTTTTCTGTTCTATAACACAAAATAGATAAGTATACGAAGTTTGAAAGTCTTTCGGTACCAAAAACACTACGTAAAACATTAATGAAAAATGTGGCCCCCGTTTTAAAAAAGATCCGAAAGCAAACTTATCTCACAGCCATGTAATTGTGTATATTCATATTTTTCTCATCCACTTGCTTTCTCTGTTAGAAACATTTGAGAGCTATGATGGCACTATACTATCATTATACTACACTATGGCACTATGATGGCACTATACTATCATTATACTATACTATAACACTATACTAATCATTAGCCTTGGAATTCGTTACTCAATGGCCTTTATTTTATGACAGCCTGCTACACGCA
The DNA here is from genome assembly GCF_001194135.2 of Octopus bimaculoides. NCBI lineage: Eukaryota > Metazoa > Mollusca > Cephalopoda > Octopoda > Octopodidae > Octopus > Octopus bimaculoides. The sequence goes on along the minus strand of NC_068984.1, from coordinate 108,212,486 downwards.
ATTTTTAATATTTTGCAGTCAACTAAAGGCAGCGAGCTGGCAGAATCGTTAGTACGCTGGGCAAAATGCTTAGCGGCATTTCGTCCGTCTTTACGTTCTGAATTCAAATTCCGCCGGGGTAGTCTTTGCCTTTTATCCTTTCGGGATCGATGAAATAAGTACCAGTTGAACACTGGGGTCGATGTGATCGACTTAACAACCCCCCGAAAATACTGGCCTTGTGTCAAAATTTGAAAGCAATATCTTATAGTTAACTAAGACGGCTAGCTGGCAGAATCGTTAGCATGCCGGGCAAAATACATTTCGTCCGTTTTTATGTTTTGAGTTCAAATTCCGCCGAGTCGTCTTTGCCTTTCATCCCTCTTAGGGTTGATAAAATAAGTATCAGTTGAGCTCTGGGGTCGATGTAATCGACTAGACGCCCTCCCGCGGAATTGCTGGCCCTGTGCCAAAATTTGAAAGCAATACCTCACAGTTAACTTATTTTATCGATTTCCGAGATAGAAATTGAACCGAGAGCGTGAAGAAGTATAACTAAAATATTGTGACATCATCAACATTGTACGAATTCTGCAGGTTCTATAAAATAAGTAAAATCTTTACTTTTAACTGTAAAATTACAATCCATGTTTAAACATCCTTAAACTCTGTTAAGTAAACAAGAAAAAAACAAAACAAAAAAAAAACGGAGAATCTTTTAACTCTTGCCTGTAAGCCATCGAAATTTTCGCTTACGATATGCCATCAGTTCAATTGACATGAGTCAACAAAGGATCTTCTGCTCAGTTGCTTGATGTGTTAAAAATAGTAACTAAATATTCCTCAAATTACACATTTCTGTCTTAAACCCTCTGAACGCGGAAAGTGGATAAACTCGCTTAAAATTTTATTACCGGTAAATGAGGAAAGCGGTTTTGGTTCACGAAAAGTGGAGACACTTCAGTGACACTTTGTTTTACCAAAGACAATTTTTCACATTTTCTTAAGTTTATTACATATTTCATCAAATATTTCTCTGCAGAGTAAGAATCAAAAACTTTTGGAAGCTGGGAAAATATCAATTGTATTTGTTTTTGTGGATCTTTTATATTTTCCTTGTTTCAGTCATTAGACTGCGGCCATGCTAGAACACCGCCTTCAAGAACTTTTAGTCGAACGAATCGAACCCAGTATTTAATTTTTAAAACCTGGTATTTATTCTATCGGTTACTTCTGCCGAACCACTAAGTTAGGACAGTTGTCAAGCAGTGGCTGGGAATAAACACAGACACAAAAGCACACACATAGATATATGCATATATACAACGGCTTCTTTCAGTTTCTGTCTACCAAATCCGCTCACAAGATTTTGGTTGGCCCGAGGCTATAGTAGAAGATATTTGCTCAATGAACTAATGCAGTGGGTTCGAACTCAGAACCATGTGGTTGAGAAGCAAACTTCTAACAACACAGCCACGGGAATGATCATAAAATTTAATTTCTCAGTGAAAGAATTAAGCACAAAACAAATATTACATAAAAAGATATCTCTAAAAAGATGATATAGTTACATCATGAATATGATACTTTCGATCACCAGTCTAATTGATCAGGCCTAAATAACGACAATCTATTTATTACCTTTAGAGGGGTGGGGAGGAGGGGAGGTTGAGAAAAAACAAGTTAAAATTATTTTAGGGTTATTGACGATGAAAGCAATTATTACTTGACCCTCGACTTCTAGAACAAGTTGTGACGAGGTCGGTTTCATTTGCTGTCTCTAAGATAGATGACTGGCACTCTGTTGGCCACGACAACGGAGGTTCCACTTGATCCGATCAACAGAACAGCTTGCTCGTGAAATTAACGTGCAAGTGGCTGAATGCTGCACAGACACGTGTAATTCAGTGTGATACAGAATGTGACAAGGCTGGCCCTTTCGAATTACAGGTACAACTCATTTTTTTCCAGCTGAGTGGACTAGAATAATGAGAAGCAAAGCGTCTCGCTCACGGACACAACGCGCCGCTGGGAATCGAACTCCTGATCGTGAGCTGAATACTCCTAAGCCATGCGCCTTCGCATGAAAACCTATAGAGATAAAAGAAAATAAACTACAGATGAATACGCTCACATACACACGCATGCACGCACATGGATAGATATACAGGTGTAAGGAACGACCGTGCGAACTAAAAAAGGAGAAATGGTGACGAATGGTAAAAACAGAGGACTCCTTTTATTTAAACGTGTCACACGGTCGAACACATAATAATATATCGATGATGATATACATGATATGTTATACGACGATAACATATGTGACCAGTAATGAAAGACCACAACCGTATTAGATGAATAACAGAGACATTTATTAAAGCGTTAAAGATGTATGTCTGTGTGAGAGTGTGAATGCGACATATAAGAACATAATCAAAGACAGGCCGTCATACAAAAAAAAGTATGTATGTGAGTGATACATGTATGTGTATGTGAAATATTACAGCAGAGAAAGAGTCAGTAACACGTGAGCAATTATACCAGTTCTTTAGTACACTATAGGAAAAGTTCTGTATGTGA
>NC_068984.1:108208468-108209183 GCF_001194135.2 Octopus bimaculoides | reverse complement strand
AAAACATGAAAAAATAAAATTATTAGCTTCTATCTACTTCAATAAATGGTTTCTATATATTTTCACATGCATTTTATTTCATTTTCCACTTAGATATTTGTTTTTAAGTATTTAAAAGAAATTTTTTTTATGTATTTAAATAAGTCGAATAAGTCAATTGTAGTTGAGGTTTATTTATTTCCATTCCTTTCTAAAAAAAACAGGAAAACGACGTAAAATCTCAAAAGATGTAACTTGAGACGAGTTGAAGTGTGCTTATATATCTATCTATCTATCTATCTATCTATCTATCTATCTCTTTACTCTTTTGTTTCAGTCATTTGACTGCGGCCATGCTGGAGCACCGCCTTTAGTCGAGCAAATCGACCCCAGGACTTATTGTTTGTAAGCCTAGTACTTATTCTATCGATCTCTTTTGCCGAAGAAAGGAAGGGGTGGGTATATAGATGCATGTTTCAATGTGCATATATTTAGTCTGAACTCTAGTCATGCTGGTGCACTACCATTCAAGTGATAGACAATTACATCGACTGTCCACAAATAGAATGAAAGGGAAAATTGACCTTGACTTTATTTATACTGAACATAAATAGTCACATCCAAATACAACAATGTATTTTGGTCGACGCTCCATCGATCACACACACACACACACACACACACACATACATATATGTATATATATATATATATATATATATATATATATATATAT
>NC_068984.1:108206019-108207859 GCF_001194135.2 Octopus bimaculoides | reverse complement strand
TTCGGATTAAGGCACGGAGCTTCATCAGAGTAAAAAAAACAAGACCATCCAATATAAACAAAGGGAAGAAGGAATAGGAAAGAAAACATGGCCTAGAAAAGAAGTCTAGAAGCCCAATATATTAAAAGCATATAATCTACCGTTCATGGGGCTACGAGGTCCGTAGGTAAAAGAATGAGCTAGTAATGGTCTAGGGAATACTACAATTTATTTACGGCTAGTTTCAGTTTAAGTGGGGGGGGGGGAATGTTTTAAAATTTAAGGAAAGAAGTTATCAAAGAATATATATATAAGGAAACTTACAAACATAATTATCAAAGGGCAGTACCTATGTTAACGAAGTAAACTCAAGTAAATGTATCGAAAACATGACCGTAGGATGCGTAAGAAATTTTACTCACAGAAATATTACCGAGAATCCCACCTATTGTCCACAATGGAGTACGTCTAAGTCCAGCGGTCTCTACAATTGGTCAGTTACAATTTGAATCGAGGTCACAAGTTAAAACCATTACAATGGATATGTCAATAAAAATAAACAAGAAAAGATAAAGGGTCTGGGGGGAATACAATGATATAAGTGGTGCGGGGCTGCTTATGTCCTCCAGCAGCTTAATGTTATAACATGCATGAGGGAACTGTCAAAGAGTAAGTAGCTCCGGGTATTCGTTATTGCCGGGCACGGCGATGGGAACGAGGGTGGCCCCTACTTTTGCTAACCTTGTCATGGCATACTTGGAAGTCCAAATATACAAGCACGCTAGACTGAAATTTGGAGACAACTTCCAAAAATACTTACTCACCAAATGGAAACGCTACCTGGATGACTATTTCATTCTGGGGTCACATAACCTTGAGCAACTCTCAGAATTTAAAAGTTTAATCAACAACATTAACCACAGTATCCAGTTCACAGTGGAATACAGCCACAAATAGCTACTATTCCTGGACATCTTAATCATAAAAAGAGATACTGAAATTGAAACCGACTTCTTCAAACCAACGGACTTAAAAACAATATCTTCTGTTCTGCTCCTGCCACCCAAAACATACTAAAATAAATATACCGTTCAACGTAGCATTTGCACGATTGCGTGAAATCTTGAAACCTGAGAAAAGCGACTCCAAGAATTGAACAAAACATTACTAGATAGAAAATACCCGGCCAGTCTAATCAAAAACGGAATAGAACATGCAAAAATGATAGACATCCAAGAGTTACGGAAAACAAGAAAACCCCATGACACACTTAAAATTTTTTCTTACGTATCAACACACAATCCGAGGAACATGGACGCATACAACATCATCGACCAAAACATACCCCTCCTTATGAATGACCTGCGAATGAAAAAAGCACTAGAAACACATAGGATTATTAAAAACAAGAGACAACCGCAATCCCTAAAAAGATTACTCACCAGCGCCAAATTACCCACCAAAAATACAACTCCACTTGTCAAAAAGTGCAACCGTCCAAACTGCGGGACTTGCATCTTCCTTTTGGATGGCTCAACATATAAATTTAAGTCAGGTCAAACTTTTACCATAAAAAATCACTCCACCTGTGCATCAAAGAACATAATCTATGTTCTCAAATGTGGAGGATGTGATGGCGACTACATAAGTCAAACTAGTTTGACCTTGAGGGACAGACGACGGTACACAGGCAACAAATCCGGGATCCCATGACTCTGAGTAGCAGGTTTTTGTGATGCTTTTGCAGCTTCAATAATAAAAAAGTATATATATATATATATATATATCCATCCCTCCATCTATCCATCCATCTATATATGTGTGTTTATATATATATATATATATATATTATATATATATA
>NC_068984.1:108200275-108205994 GCF_001194135.2 Octopus bimaculoides | reverse complement strand
TTATAAGTTAGAGACAGGTGTTCTCTATACAGAATACACTTCGATGTGCTCAAGAGATTTAATCATGGGCAGGTAGAGGAGTAAAAGTAAGGACAAGCAAGTTAGGTAACTCGATTTACAAAGAATATTAAATAAATTTAATACAACAAATGTACATGTGTATGGATATAAAATAATCCGACTTATAGAATATAAATGATATCAGGAGTTAAGTGGGTAGAGTTTTACGAGTCCAACGGCTGTTTCTGGGGGCTTGGTGGTCTGGAATAATTATAGTTACTTGGATCCATTATCGGATAACACTGCCTCCGTCTTCAGGGGAGAGTCTTACATTTGAGATGTTGAACTCCATCCTGTCAACACCTCAAATGTAAAACTCACCCCCTGACGACGGAGGCAGTGTTGTCCGAGAATGGATCTAAGTAACTATCATTATTCCGGACCACCAAGCCCCCAGAAACAGCGGTTGGACTCGTAAAACTCTACCCACTTAACTCCTGATATCATTTATATTCTATAAGTCGGACTGTTTTAAATCTATACACATGTACATCTTTAGTATCAAATGTATTTAATATTCAGCGTAAATCTACTTGTCTAACTTGCTTGTCATTACTTTTACTCCTATCTACATATTCACATGTACACATATGATGCTACTCTATGCTGCAATCTATAACTCTGAAATCCCACAAACTGTCCACTGAGAGGATTCTACCTTCGAATGCAAAATTCCTGGAAGGGCTATAGAATTATCCTCTCACCATTCGATGGCATCACGAGAAACTATACGGATTTAACAGCCAATGATTTGAAGAGACAACATATGTCTTCTTCAGGTACTGAGAGAGGGAGAAATCACTTCCCTGTCCCATTTCGTCTAATCACTCCAGGACCAAAGAAAAGACTACCCCAACATCATACGGAGTATCCTCGACAGATTCTCTTCTTATCTATCTGGAGCTGCAGGGGCGGACCCAAGGGGAGCCTGAAGGGCGTGTGCACCCCCTCAAGAAAAGAAGTGCGCCCTTCTAAATAATGTTATTATGCTCTTTTCTCCTGGAATTGTAATCCCTTCTGACCTTATACCCTCACTTCAAAAAATTCCTGGGACCGCGCCTGAGCTGACAATTGCCAACCCTCCAAGTGAAATTTCATATATGGCAACAGCCTGCAATATCAATTAACAAGAAAACTAATCTATCATATTAATGCCACCAAAGAAATGCTCTTTTAATGAACTTTAAACTATTGGTTGCTGATAAAGACCGTCATAATTCCAGCTATCTCATATATAATTCAACGTAAACGACCCATTTGTTTATAATGAGATTCCCTTTCCGCATAACATCAGTGCAGACTGCCAGTACAAATACACAGCTACGAATAAAGATATCATATGCTGCTATGCACGACACACAACACAGTCACCTGAGACAGATGTACGTTTCTATGGAATGTTGTTAACGTATGGGATGTATAATCTGGCACATCACTAGATAAGTTAGTTACATCTCCGCTTGGAGATACTATTTATTCCACTCCGTTTCTTCTCATTCCTATTTGACATCGTTGACAAAATCATACAAGCTTGTAAGATCACTAGGCACCACACGTGGAATCCGAAACAGAATTATCTGTTGTCGCTGTTTAACCAATTTGTTTGCACAAGAGTGAATCGATGGAACTTCACCCTCAATAATTCTCACTTAAAAACCATTTTTATTTCCTTCACGCCAGACATCGACATTTGGTGAATTAGCAGATTATCTAAGTTAACGAAACATGTGAAGTCGTGTCAGGTTGTTAATAAACACTTTTAACTCTCACATGTCTTAAGTTCTACTATCTTTCATTTGTTTACTCATAAATTTCAAGAATGTGTGTGTGTTTGTGTGTGTACATTCAACTGTATATAACGCATGTACACATGCGCGCACGCACGCACACACACACACACACACACACAAACACACACACACACACACACACACATACACTCACACACACATACACTCACACACATATATACAGTACGAGGGGTGTCTGAAAAGTTTTGAGCCTAACCTAGAATCGGGGCTGCTATATAGTTGAAACATTTTTTTCTGGTAAGTACAGTCTTTTCGAAGTATTCTTGCTCATTTTCATGATTCTGATATTTTAATTTTTTTTGTTGCAGATTTTTGAATAAACAAGCTTCGAATTTACAAGGAAAATGGAAAAAACTGAGTATCGTGCTGTCATAAAGTACCTTCATTTGAAAGGCATGACTCCATGAGAAATCCATGAAGATATGGTGAGAACCTTAACAGACAATGCTCTTTCATATGCAACAGTGAAACGCTGCGTAAATGAATTCCAGCGTGGCAGGGAGAGTGTGGAAGATGATCCCACACCAAGGAGACCTCCAACTGCAACCACCAAGGACAACCTTGACCTTGCTCTTGGTATGATAATGCAAGACCGTCGAATATCATGTCATCAGATAGCCAAGAGACTGGGCATCTCAACTGAAAGAACAGACAACATTGTGACAAAAGAACTTGGGTTCTCAAAGGTTTTTGCAAGGTGGGTCCCTTGCCTTTTCACTCCTGAACAGAAACGCACCAGGTGCACTTTGTCCACGAGCAATCTGGAACTGTTTGAAGCTGATGAAGAGAATTTTCTTGCTCGTTTCATTACTCGTATGTATATATATGTATGTGTGTGTGTGTGCATGTGTGTGTGAGTGTGTGTATGTGCGCGCGCGCCTGTGTGTGTATATACATGGATATACAAGCATACATGCATATATATAACTTCTCGCATATACATTTACACTTATGTATATCATATGTAAATGTGGCACGCCTTAAATTGCGCTGTTCATTCAGGTGCAGTTGTTTGTTATTGTGATTCAATAGCAAATGATATTTGTTCTGCATAATCCCCCCCCCCAAAAGGTGGGCAGGTTTTTTTGCCTTCACGTGCCTTCCTAGAATTATATAGTTGCTGTTTTAGTCATAGGTGAAAATGTCGAGAAAGAAAGAGCCTCAGAAGCTTGCAATTCTAGATAAAGGTTTAGATGAAGTGTTTAGCGCAGGGATTAGAAGCAAAACAGCAAACGCAAACTAGCCAAAGGAATTAGATAGCCTTGACTGATGATTGTGTCCTGAGGCGTAAGTACGTTCTAGAAATGATTGAAAAATTCAATACCGAAAATACATCTCGAAGAGGATGAAGGGCTGTGTTTTTGGATTTTGTAAGCGCTCACATAATGAATAAATTTCCAAAAGGGTTGCTGATCGAGGAAGGAATTGTTAAGTACCTGTTAGGTGTTGGGTAGGCCGAATGAGTTACAGTGTGGGGGAATAAGCATAGATTGGGTTCGGAGGTAGACGGTTTCTGGGTTGCTAGCTCCCAAGAGCTGGGAGAAGAGATGATCTGTGAGCCACTGGTTGTGCTGTTTCGTTTGGATACGGTCTTCTATGATGTTTTTAAATATAGCAGCAGCAGTGGCTGCATCATCGTGAACGCGCGTGGCCTAGTCGTTAGGGTATGATACTCACGAGCTTAAGATCGCAGTTTCAATTCCTGGACCGAGTAATGCGTTGTGTTCTTGGGAAAAACACTTTCACGTTGCTCCAATTCACTCAGAAGCAAATGAATTCCAGGAATAACTGGAAAGTTATCTTCACAATCGATCGGCGTCTCATTCAGGGATAAAGTATTGTGATCTCAGTCACTTACACGCCATGAGAAACTGGATAAGCTGCGATCTTACGAGTCCTAGGGCATATGGCAGACTTAATCAAGCAGCACTATCCCTGATATGCCAGTAGTACTTTAATGTGGGGCATACTTGAGCTTAACAGATGACCAGTAAATGACCTTTAGTAGAAATAAACGAATAACAATGGTTTCGTCTTTAACCACGGGTCCTCACACAGAAGAAGAAAGAGAACACAGAGTTCCGTTGCGAACAAGCAGGATAAATGTACAACTACCAAAAGCCGCAGAGAAATCGCACTTCATTCCTTACCCATCGACTCCCGCGTGCAAACTGGCTTTTTCGACGAAACATTATACTCAGCCGACTTGCTCCCAGTGTCACTTCTGCCCACCATTCCAGATGATCATCTCCATCTGCTCCTTTAGCTCACAACACCACACATTCTCCTGATATCAAGATCGCTTCATGCAATAGTGAGCGTCTTCCTACAAAATATCTCTAAACAATGAGAAGGTATAAACAGTCTATATGTACTCATCAGTACAATTGTTGCCATCCAAGTTCAGTTGAGAAATCCAGTCTAAACCCGACCTTCACATCATCTCGTAGTTGCTCGCCCACCAACGTGGAAATCGCTCCTTGTGCAACCTTCACGGAATTGCAAAGTTGGCCTCGACCGTTTCTCATCTCTAGTTACTGGCTTCATCATTCAATGAGCCAATCACTGTTCGAACCTCGTGATTCCTACGGACATCTGAGTCAAACTTTCAGGCCGAAAACAATGTTTTTCCCACCCTCATATTTCTTTAATTTCAGGTCTCCTAAGCAGCACATTCTTTGTTCAATGCTCCCCTTTTCCTATACCTTTGTCTTCGTTCCTTATTTTCTTTTTCCTTTATTTCGCTTTTCCAGCAGTTTTAGAGGGGAGTACTTGATTAATGCAGTGCTAGTGATGATTGTACTGGTATGACACGATAATTGCTGAAAATGACATTTCAGCTGATTTTTAATTAAGCAGGAACTTAAGTTTTGTGGATGCGAGACTAAATAGCAGCCACGGCAATTGACAGTCTTCCCTTTTGTCAGTGATTTTCTACAAATGATTTTTTCCCATCAGTAATACGTCAGGAAAAGATGTCCCACACTTGGAACATTCACACGTGCTAAACTTCAGCGGGCTCTAAAGCCAGCAGCAACAATAAAGATTTCAAGTTAATATAGCTAAGAATGAAGCTCATAGTAACCTTGAGACTAACTGTAAACCTGAGGCCCGTCGTGAACAAAATGCTACCAGACAGATTTCAGATAGACAACTGGAGGTGACGTCTGATGAATAACAGGCTTGCCTTTAAGAGAAAACTGCTACACATTGACATTCAAAATGATAGTCGCGATAGTTTTCTTATTTTTCATCGGGTGACAGTGAAATTGTCGAATATTTTGGTATTTTGTTTTAATGGGTTTCAAGACTGCAAGAATGGTCGGAATAGCAACCACTTTTAGTGTTTGATTACCAACAATTACTCAGTATTGAACTTAGTATCAGCTATGGCTCGAAAAATCATTTGAGATTATACGGTAGGATAATTCACGATCGTATCTTTGATAAGATATTTTCCTTTATCTATTACAACAGATCCTGGGACGATATAATTAAATAGTTACGAATAGTTTGTCTTACTAATATAGAGTATAACATTGAATATTGTAAGTTGTTAAAATAAAGTTCATTTTTCTGGTGTTGTTATTACTATGAACAGCATTATATTAATTAATAGGCTTGCGTTTAAAGTTATGCGATTTAAAAGAGAAAAAAACAATTTTCATATTCATGCATAGTTTGAATCAGGCTTAATTAAAAGAAAATAATTATCGTTTCATCATCATATATATTCGGCTCATTAAGTGACGCCAATTTCTCTATATACGCGCGCATAAACACACACACACACACACACACACACACACACACACACACACACACACACACACACACACACACACACA
>NC_068984.1:108198636-108200019 GCF_001194135.2 Octopus bimaculoides | reverse complement strand
ATATATATATATATATATATATATATATATATATACATAAAACACGCGCGCGCGCACATATACAACTTTTTTTATACTCTTTACTCTTTTACTCTTTTACTTGTTTCAGTCATTTGACTGCGGCCATGCTGGAGCACCGCCTTTAGTCGAACAAATCGACCCAAGGACTTATTGTTTGTAAGCCTAGTACTTATTCTGTCGGTCTCTTTTGCCGAACCGCTAAGTTACGGGGACGTAAACACACCAGCATCTGTTGTCAAGCGATAGTGGGAGACAAACAGACACACAAACACACATACATATATATACATATATACGACGGACTTCTTTCAGTTTCCGTCTACCAAATCCACTCACAAGGCTTTGGTCGGCCCGAGGCTTTAGTAGAAGACACTTGCCCAAGATGCCACGCAGTGGGACTGAACCCGGTACTATGTGGTTGGTAAGCAAGCTACTTACCACACAGCCACTCAGATTTTTAAAGATGTTTAACTACACCATTTACATATATTTCGTTAACAAAAATGATTATTAGTTACATAATGTAACTTACATAATGTAACTTACATAATCAAGACGTATAGTGAAAACTTCAGAGGCATATATAACGTTTATACGTAACATCACTGGATTAAAGATTTCTTCAAAGAAGTAGCCATCGCAGAGTTGGTTCTTGTCTTCACGATGGTTACTTTCGTCAAGAATTCTACACTCCACTAACGTTGCGTATAAAGGTAACACCTTACTGAAGAGTTGATGCGGTTTGATTATGTAATTTACATCACGCAAATGGCCGTGAAAGGTAAGCGCTACGACATACAACATAAAGTGGAACATTTTAGAGTAATGCAAGGCATATTTTAATAGCAGCAGAAAATGTAGATCATGTTTAGCCGAGAAAAGCATCAAATTAAAAAATTTTCAACACCGGACATCTACCTAAACTACAGAAGTGAGATTTTTAGTCTTTGCCCACATAAAGAAGGTATATATTATCGGACCTATCAGTGCCATCATCACTATTATCATAACTCGTACATACATACATACATACACATGTGTCAAAACAAAGGACCGGAAAATTTGTATATATTTTCAATTCCGTGTGACACTTGTTTCATTACAGGGTGTGAGTTTACTAAGTTGCGTTGCGTTGTTGGCACTCCTTCGCTTACGACGTCGAGGGTTCCAGTTGATCCGATCAACGGGACAGTCTGCTCGTGAAATTAACGTGCAAGTGGCTGAGCACTCCACAGACACGTGTACCCTTAACGTAATTCTCGGGGATATTCAGCGTGACACGGTGTGACAAGGCTGACCCTTTGAATTACAGGCACAACAGAAACAGGAAGTAAGAGTGAGAGAAAGTTGTGGTGAAAGAGT
>NC_068984.1:108197340-108198480 GCF_001194135.2 Octopus bimaculoides | reverse complement strand
CTACAGAAGTGAGATTTTTAGTCTTTGCCCACATAAAGAAGGTATATATTATCGGACCTATCAGTGCCATCATCACTATTATCATAACTCGTACATACATACATACATACACATGTGTCAAAACAAAGGACCGGAAAATTTGTATATATTTTCAATTCCGTGTGACAAGTGTTTCATTACAGGGTGTGAGTTTACTAAATTATACACGCAGAAAAATGTCTAGATTCTCCTATCCGTAATTCTCAGATAAAGATAAAAAAAATACTAAATAATAAAATTATTTTTGAATCTTTGTAAAATCACAGATACGAGATTCTATACATCTTTTCTACATGTATATCTTTATAACTCCTATCCTGTAACGAAACATGAATAACATGGAGTTAAAGATAAAACAATTTTTTCAGTCTTCTCTTTTGATATGTAACTGCTCGTTAAATAGAATTCACTGGAAATTTCAGTAGCTGTATATATCCTATTCGATATAAAACGTCTAAATACATACATTTGATTAATGTGAACATGCGGATGTGCTTCATGAGGATATACTTTGGATCATGATCCATTATATACACTATGTATACATGCATATATCTGTATGTATATACATGCATTCACACACCATACTTTAGGGAATACCACAAAATTTTACGTTTCAGCTATGGCTGCCATATTGATGGAAAACTACAAACCAGGAGTCAGGCTGTTTCGGAGTGAGTCATTAATTTTACACACAGAAATAATCTCTAGTGCATACATTGCATATACATACATACATACATACATACATAATACATGCATGCATGCATACGCACATACATACATACATACATACATACATACATTGAGGCATGTACACATATACTTACATGCGCATATGCATCCATCGACACACCCATGCATGCATACTCACACATATACATACATATATGCATGCATGCATACATACGCACATACACAAATGTATGCATACGTGCATGGATATATATATATATACATAGAAATATGCATGTGTAGCTATCTATATCTTCATACACTGAGACACATATATGAAAATATGCCTGTCTGTGCATACACACATACTTATATACGTACATACATGTCTGCATACATACATATTTGTATACATACGTGCTTACG
>NC_068984.1:108195383-108196061 GCF_001194135.2 Octopus bimaculoides | reverse complement strand
TATATATATATGGCAGGAATGGCAACAAATGCATAAATGTCACTAAATGTGATTAGGGTGTTTTTTAACAACCCAATCACATTTAGTAGCAATAAAAATTCTCCTTTTTGGTAAAACGTTGCAACCTGTTGTTTATATTAATTTTGGGTGTGTATATACATACATACGGAGACAAAGACCCATAAATATACATACATTCATGTATTACACACATATACAGATACACGTACACACAAACACACATACACACATTTTAAATGGAGGTATTTTTTAAATGATTTTAAGAATAACAGGATGGCATTTACGGATCTTATCCCTCCAATCTCTTCTCTTACACACGCATGAACCCATACTGGTCGTACCTAAATCCTACTTTGCTAGCCGTCACCATTCACTCTGGATTTTTGATCAACGGATATCGCTCTTGACGGAATCTTAATTTTTAATCATCCGCCACGGCTTCGTTTCGTTTTATTCACAGCGCCCACAAACCAAACTTGACACTTCCTTACCTCCTGTAACAGAGAGCAATCACCTTCTTTTCTACACTGTCTATTTCAACAGCGCAGTCTTAACTAATCATCTAAATATCTAATGTCCTGTACAAAACTTACTGTATATAAAAATTTACATACATACATATATACATACATACATACACACACACACACACACACA
>NC_068984.1:108193926-108195283 GCF_001194135.2 Octopus bimaculoides | reverse complement strand
ACACACACACACACACACATACATACTTACATACATACATACATACATATACATACCTACACACACATATATATATGTATCCCCATTGCCTCATAATCATTAGTTGTTTTTTTCTTTCTTTCTGTCTTCCTCTCATATCTGTTTCTCTACAGAGATACAGATATGAGATAGAGATACGGATATATATCTCTGTAGTCCCCTCTGGAGACATAAATAAATCATGATAGCGTTCTATGAAATTTTTATTGCCCCTGACCTCTACTATGAGTATACCCTTCGCAATCCGATAAATTTCAACAGTTCTTCATATGTACTCACTAGCTTTGACGATCATGCCAAGGTGAGTCATTTTCTAATTTCTTCTCTACCTAAGTTTAAATTACCTGACGAAAGCGGTTTTTTTCCATGATGCAATCGTAGCAATCGAACTATTCATTATGGGGCCACCGTAGACTCTGTATCCACTAAGGACGCAGTTTCCACGAAGAAATACGTGGGCCTCACGGAAGGTAATTTCAAGGCCAGATTCAATAATCACACTTTGAGTTTCAGGCACTGGGACAAAAGAAAAACGACCAAATTATCCAGTCATATATGGTCTTTAAAAGATAAAGGTGTCAGTTACAACATCCATTGGAAGATCCTAGCCAAGTGTAAACCTTACACCAGCGGCAGCAGAAGGTGCGGCCTATGTGATATGGAAAGATGGCTTATCGGGAAAGGCAGCTTAGATCCCACCACATGTCTAAATTCAAAGACTGAACTTTTCGGATCATGTCCACATGTGGCCAAATATTTGCTACGTTTTTGGTACCTCTGAGTTTACTGATAGGATTTGCTTTCTATTTTTGTGTCTATCTATAAGCTTTTTATCTCTCTATAATTATTACTTACATTTCTTATATATATATTTAATATTTTTAAATATTTTTACTGATAGGACTGTACTGATAGGTTTCTATATTGTGTCTATGTACAGGCTTTTCACCTTTTTTACTTGGATTTTATATTTTTATATTTTTGAATATTTTTATTTATTTTTATGTTTTTTTTACATAATTATAGGGTTAATGCTTTTGTATTTTTTCCACACATATTTTTCTGTTTTCTCCCCTCCACCCTGTTTTTTCCTGTACGCCTATAGTCACGTACAAGGAACCTTATATGTGCGCGCTTGTGAGTGTGCGCGTGGGTGCGTGCGTATATAGATATATGCGTGCGTATATAGAGATATGTGCGTGCGTATATGGATATATGCGTGCATGCGATAATATACGCAGTTTTAGACGCGTTTTGATCTTGTCGCTACACAGTAATTTCCCTTTGTTTTTAACGGTCATTTTTCACAGGAATTTTC
>NC_068984.1:108188028-108192755 GCF_001194135.2 Octopus bimaculoides | reverse complement strand
GCAGCATAGAGTTTTAGATTACTACAAATATAAACACAGACAAGCTTATATACACATACATACAGGGCCGGATTACGACCCATAGAGGCCCTAAGCACTTGGAAGATTTTGGTGCCCTCAAGTATAAGTAAATAATTAAAAATGTAAACGAGCATAAACCTTAAAATTAATTTTTATTTTTCAAAATGAAACAAAATTCACAGTAAGATGGAAAATAATCTTTATTCTTGTATGCTTCCATTTTATTTATAGTTGAAAAGTTTTCTCCTTTTATTTTTTAAATTGCAAAGTCATTGATGATATCGTTACCTGTGTGTGCGGGTTTTAATGCCTATGGAATAGATTTCCTCTACAGATCTGTGAAGTATCCCAAGTGGTGGAATCAGCCCTGGTGCTGCAAATGCATTGTGAGATATTGTCTTGCTGTGAGAGGAGAGTTCCGACTAAGTCTTGTACAATATTCTTGGGTTACTCTATCTTTATTCCGAACACCTTCGTATACGTTGTTACGAGTCCCTAGGAGTTTGTAGCATTCTTTGTGTGGAACAGGAGAAATAGAGAAGCTGTCGATGCACAACAATCGAATATGAACGTTTCTTTTGACCAAATTCCATTACTATATCAGCTGAAAAGGTTGTAATTAACTCCAGCTGTTATTTGGCGTTGTTAACATTCTTCACATAAGACTCGAGTTCATCTACAAAGAAATTATAGATTACATTAATATCTCTAGCAGTTGTAGACCCTAGCATATAGTCATTTGATTTTTGTAGCAGGTATGATAACGGATTTAATGTCAAAATGAATAGAATTACAGAAAGATTATCTCCTTGGAATATTTCCTTTGAAATATTAATAACATTGGAGAGATCGTTCCACTGTAAGTTGTAAGTGTGAGAATTGTTATCCAGGTATTTGCAAGTCTCTCAATGGCAGCAACTAAAATAGCAGGTACTTTTCCAAATGTCGGCACATCAGTAACTATGAGTGGGGAATAGAGTCGAATGCTTTCCTATAATCAAGCCAACTGTCGCAAGGCTTCTATGGTGTTTTCTTATTTCAGACAGTAAAACTTTGCTTATCAAAAGTTGTTCGGTATGCCCCAACAATCCCCTCTTTTCACCTGCCTTCTCATCACTCATTATGTTGTTGAATTCACACTGACCCGGGAGGGATTTGTTGAGGTAGCTTGTGTGCAGCTTGTACGTAATGTTTAGGTAAGCAAAGGGCTTATAGTTTTCTGCTAACTCGGTGATTTCATTCTTTCTCATAAGATTCGTTCGTGCTATAACAAGTCAATTTGGTATGTCAGTCTGACCTTCCGTAGTTCCTTTTGAATGTACGAATTGCTTTCCGGAAGTTTTGAAACTTTTCAAAAGAGACAGTTATTAATTTCAAAGAAATACAAAACACTAATCTCCTTCAAAGTAGGATCCTCTGACTTCAATTCAAATGTTACGCTTCAACAACTTTATGAAGGCCCAATGGAAGTCCTCCAAAGTGATGATGTCCAGGATTCTTGTCTCAACTTCCTTCATCTTCTCAATGTCAAGTCACAGGAAGCATGACCTGGGCTGTATGGAGGGCGCAGGACAATTTTGATGCCCAGCTCTGTCAAGTAGTTGGTTACCAGGATGGAATTGCGGATTGGTGTATTGTCCTGGTGTAGGAACCACTGACCTAAGAGGATAAGCTTTGGCCTTTGGCGACGAAAGCTTTTGCTGAACTCCCTCAAAACCTCCACAAAGTACTCTTTGTTGACCATCTGGCCAGAGCGAACCCAGTGGATGTAGATGACGCCCTTTCTGTCGAAAAAAAGGAATCATCATGAATTTCTTGGTGGATTTACTTTGCATGGCCTTTTTGGGAGCCAGTATGCTTCTATTGGGCACTCTGTCTCATGGCCTCTGGACCATAGCAATAGATTCAGTTTTCGTCACAGATTACTAGAGACTCAGTTACTCTTGAATTGGAGATAATGAAATCAAGTATTTCTATGTTGTCACCAACGCATCTTTCCCTCTGTTCGTCACTGAGCATCCGGGGAATAAATTTTACACAAATTTTGCAATTGTTCATATCTTCATGAATAATTCTGTGTGCAGTTGCCTCACCGACAGCAAACTGCATGCTTATTGTTTATATTCACACGACGGTCTTCATCCAGAGAATTGTGAATTTTCTCAACTAGATCTGATGTTCTGACATTCCTTTCGCTTACACACCCGTCAGAACATCTCTCTTGAACTTCTTGTGCCAGCAGAAAACGAAACAAATGATCGGTTCATGCAAGTTAATCCATAAGCAGCTCTTATCACCTCTCATCTCCTCTCTAAAGTCATTGAATCTTTTGTGCTAGCGAAAAAGTTAGCTCATAAGCAGTTTGGAAAATTTCATATGTTTCTGAAGCGATTTTGTGCAGTTTAAAACAAAACTTTATTGCATAGCGAACTGCCAAACGTTTCAACTGCATTCTGCAACTACTCAGCTATGTCAAGCAGTATTAAGTAGGATGTGTTCAAAGTGTTGTTATAGCGTCTCCTTGAATTTGGAATAAAAAGAAGGCAGGTCAGCTTACTAGGTGTATAATAATGATATGCTAACAGTACCCCGATCTAGGATAGTTATAACTGCCTCTCCCAAGAAAGTCTCAAAACTTCTAGAATGCGCTTCCTACATATTAATTGTTTTCTGTAAAATGTAACAATATCCAACCATTAAAGTTCTTCGAGGTATCTTTCCATTATGCAGTTTGCTTACAACTATAGTGAAAATTTCCGAGTCAACAGTTTATGTAAAACATACTGTCGTTGATACAATATCCTCTCCAATTGTACTTATGCACAATGTATAAAGGTCGAAGTCATCTTTTCGAGAAGTAATTTTCTTAACAGTACTATTTTTATTACTCATTTCTCTATATAATGATTGTGAGTTGGAAGCAAACTTGTTATTTATACTGGCTCGTTAAAAACATTCCCCTAAAGTAACGGAGTTTTTCTCACAGCGTCCTGAGTTCGTGCTTTAGAGTGATTAGCTTTCCCTGAAGAGCTTGCTATGAAGGTTACCATAGAGTTTTGTAAACTTATGTATACTCTTTTACTCTTTTACTTGTTTCAGTCATTTGACTGTGGCCATGCTGGAGCACCACCTTTAGTCGAGCAAATCGACCCCAGGACTTATTCTTTGGAAGCCTAGTATTTATTCTATCGGTCGCTTTTGCCGAACCGCTAGGTTACGGGGACCTAAGCACACCAGCATCGGTTGTCAAGCGATGTTGTGGGGACAACACAGACACACAAACATACACACACACACATATATATATACATATATACGACGGGCTTCTTTCAGTTTCCGTCTACCAAATCCACTCACAACGCTTTGGTCGGCCCGAGGCTATAGTAGAAGACACTTGCCCAAGGTGCCACGCAGTGGGAATGAACCCGGAACCATGTAGTCGGTAAGCAAGCTACTTACCACACAGCCACTCCTACGCCTAAAGTATAATTAATGAGGCATGAACTTATTATTTCCTCTTGCATGTTGTAATCGAAGCTAACCATCCAATATGGCGGTGCAGATTGTTTTCTTCAAGTTTTGTTTTCCATATTCGTTGCTACCGTATAGTAATTTCATTACCATGCATACAACAGATTGCTCTTAGGCATTCTTTAAGAGTGATAGCAGCTGTGTATATGAGGGTATTAATATTTCAGTAGTTAACATTACATGATTCCATGTGTTCGCCAGCAACATCGTCAATAACTTTTAATTTCCCTTTAATCTTCTTGAGAATGGCCTGTCGCTCAAGTATAGTTTCGAAAAAGTACAAGAGTTTTCGACGAACTGTGGTTTCAAGATGTTTTAAAGTTATATAAGATATATTCCACAGTCGTCTCTCTTGACTCAACTGCCTTCGGAGAGGCACGAGAATTTAGTGATGGTGGCTCGATTTGTTTGTATGATTTCCAATTCATCTTATGGTAGATTTTGGCCAGTTTTCAGTGTTTTGAGAAGATCGATCAATATCACAAAAGCAAGCCAGTTCTTTTTTTAAAAGACGTTTCGCTGTAAAGGTGATAAATTTAAGTGAGTTTCCTCCTAGTATTTATTTAATCGCTTCATATAACCGAAAAAAGGGTCATGAGCTTTTCCATTGCACTGAAGTAAATCTTGGTTTAGGTGTAAACTCCAAGTAGACCGAGAAGAGTACTGACGTCTTCTTAAACAGCTTACTGGGGCTGTAGTACTCTCTGGTATTATTATTAGTTTCAACCAATATCGTGCTAACGGAATTCCACATGGTAAAACGTATATATTTTTTTAAGCCGGTCTGAATAACAATACGCTGATAAAGTAAAAGGTGTTTAGAGAAGTAAACTTGTTACTGATTTAGTGTGGAAGAGTTGGTATAAGAGTTGAAGCAAACGTTCAAACAGGAACTTTAAACAGTCCTCTGCGCTTGCACGTCTGACATTGACGGCGCCGTGTCTATGTATGTATGTATGTATGTATGTATGTATGTATGTATGTATGTATGTATGTATGTATGTGTATGTGTGTGTGTGTGTATGTGTGTGCGTGTATGTATGCATGCATGCATGCATGTATGTATTTATGTATGTATGTATGTATGTATATGTATATACATGTATGTATGCATAGATATGTGTGTATATATATATATATATAGATCTCTCTCTCTCTCTCTCTCTCTCTCTCTC
>NC_068984.1:108184726-108187528 GCF_001194135.2 Octopus bimaculoides | reverse complement strand
ATATACATACAACCATGCATAAATGCACGCACGCGCACACACACACACACGCATATACTGGGATTTATGTAATCGATTATGACCTTCAAAGTAAGCTGTCAAATGATTAATGACTAATAAGTGAATGGCTGAAACAAATATAAGAAAAAATAAGAGAAAAAGAATACACACACACACGTACACACATACATGTTTGGTTTTATGTGAAGTTATATATAAAAACACGTATGCATATCTATATCTATTTATCTATTAATGTTCGTGTTAATGCCAAGTTACGTATGTAAAAAAAAGAAGGAAACTATTTAATATTGAGCTGAAAGATCACTCAATACTTGCAGTTGAGTAAATATTTATTAATTCTTACAAGGAAAGCATTAAAAGCAACTTTGAAGTTGTGGCTTATTCGTTGCCATCCGACTATGGTTTATTTTGGTTCTTTCTGGTTTAAAATAGTTTTGGACAAGTTGTTCTTATGGTCGATGGAGTAATGTGAATGGAAATTAAGTGTAGTGTAAGTAGACAGGGCAAGTGATTGTGTAGGATGGGAGAGAATGATGAAAGGTTCGGAGGGATATATGTTCTTGTACAGTGTGGGTTGATAGGAAGATGTGGTGGAGACAGTTATTTCGGTTTGATAGTGTGTTTATGTTTCGGATTCAATCGGGCGTGAAAGTAAAGGATTACACAGCTGTGTCATATTCCGGACACAGTTTATGTTGGTTGAAGTTTTCTTTTGACTAATACAGAGCTTTTGTATGCAATGTTGGTTTCTAGCTATCTTAGCGTTCACAGAAGAATGTTTATATGTAATATGAGTCGGCCTGCCACACAACATAGGTCATATAGGGGTTAAACTTACTGTTGATATTAGTAGCTTTCTTTGAAGAAATTCCGAAATGGGTATTTTAGACAAGTTTGGATTGGGAAGATTATGTTATTATAAGATATTCTGGGGGTGTATTCTAACCTATTTCTAGCGTGGCTATTTATATTTATATTTATATAAACGTAGCCAAATGCGTGCATCTAACTGCATATCATTATTTATACATCCAGTTAAATCCATAAGGATGATGCATTTTTCATATACGTATACATATGTGCGTGTGTATTTATATGCATATGCATATATGCATATGCATATACACACACACACACACACACACACACACACACACACACACACACACACATATATATATATATATATATATATATATATATATATATATATATATATATATATATATATATATATATATGCACATATTTATAAACATACACACGCGCGCGAACACACATATAGTGTGTCTTGTGTGTACAAATAAATGTACTATTACTACAGTTAAATCGAAGCGCTGTTTTTCGTAGCCGCTATAGTCTCGGCCCTGGAATAAAATATTATTGCCAATAGGTGGACTTGTTATCGATCAAGTCACCTATTGGCAATAATCTTAAACCCGACTTAAACTCTCCTTGATCATGAAAACTCCTCATGCCTCCATAGAAGCGACGCCAACATCTCTGTTTCCACCTCCGGGATAAACGATTGCATTGAACAACATAGGATATTTACTGAGCACAGGCCCACCGGCTGGAAGAAAACCTGTAATTGTTGAATCTTCCAATTCTGTGTGTTAAAGGGGCAATGTTTGCACAATAACATTGTATATAAATGTCTGGTTACAACTCCACGTTCCCACCGGGCTTGGATCTAGATAGTGGGTACGATCGATTTCAAGGGACACTACCCAGCTCACCTGAGCTACTTCTCAAATTGGGCTTCTAAACAATCTACTTCCCCTAACTACCTACACACACCATCTCAAGTCCTAGGGCATACCGTATACCTTATCCTGGTCTATAGTTTGTGGTGGAACTACATGCAATGCTAACATTTGTGTTTATAAATTATGTTGTCGGAGATCGCTTACAACATTAAGCCTAAATGAGACCTCCTTACTTAATCGATTCTTTGATGAAATCTCAAGGAGTCATAAATTCTGTGGCACTTTTGCTCATTATGTAAAATGGTTATAATTTCTCCTCATCTTAGCTAAAATTCTTTTTTCTCTCCTTACTTCTTTTTATACTCCTACTACTTCCACTCTCTTCCCTTGACGCTTAATTTTCCCACGCCTCTATGTCTATTGCCTCTGATAATCGCTTTATTGTCTGTGAATGACTACTTTGAGTCTCCATGCAAAGTTCAATGACTACAATATTCCTTCGGCCAACTATTAGCTTTACCTTTTTTAAGTCTGGCCTTTGTCAAGCAATATCTTCATCTCGTCTCGCCTCTTAACTATCTCCTCTCTTCACCATTTCCGCCCGCTTCCTCTAGCCCCTATTCCTCTAGCCCCTATTCCTCTCTTCTCTTTAAAACCTTTATATTTGTAAATACTTCTACACAACTCACATTTGCCACACTATTCTTGAAACGAGAGGCATAACTTACTTTAACAATTTCTCCTGGACTTGTTGCTGGTCGCACACCTTTAACATCATGCATATATTACTTATGAATATGGTTATTATGTAAGTTATAGCTATCTTGAAACAGCCGTCGTGATAAGACGTAATTTTTTCATTATTTTATAATCTGTATTTTGAATTCCATGTAAATATGTCTCAAGCGTAACTGTTTCCCCACCTTATTACCTCTGTAATAGCTCGACTAAAATTACTCATACAGTCACTTTCAAACTGATTTTATTTTGCTCTCACTCGCTCGCTCTGTGTGTGTGTGTGTGTGTGTGTGTGTGTGTGTGTGTGTGTGTGTGTGTGTGTGTGTGTGTG
>NC_068984.1:108184479-108184716 GCF_001194135.2 Octopus bimaculoides | reverse complement strand
ATCCCTCCATCCATCCAAATTTCTATCTATCTATCTATCTATCTATCTATCTATCTATCTATCTATCTATCTATCTATCTATCTATCTGTCTGTCTGTCTGTCTGTCTGTAAATGTATATCTACATACATGCATAATACATACATACATACATACGTACGTACACACACACACAAACATATATATATGTATATGTATATATATGTATATACATATACATATACACACACATATATAT
>NC_068984.1:108183345-108183988 GCF_001194135.2 Octopus bimaculoides | reverse complement strand
AGACAGAGAAATAGACAGGCAGACAGACAGATAGCTAGCTAGCTAGCTAGATAGATAGACAGAGAGATAGATAAGTGGATAGATAGATAAACAGAAAAAGCTAGACAGATATAGAGATACATTGGCAGATAGATCGATAGATAGACTGATAGATAAATACAAAGACACATAGACAGAAAGAGAGATAAATACATAGACACATAGATGAAAGATCGATAGATAGACTGATAAAGTGATAGATTGATAGACAGAGATAGCTATTGTAGGTGGACAGATAGATCCGATCAACATAGATTAGGCAGATATATTGATAAACAGATAGATGAATATGTAGAGAAAAAGATATATAGAAAGAATGGAAGATAGGGAACGAGTGAGTGACTAAGAAAGCGAGTGTAGAGTGAATAAGCAGGACGAGTGGGGAAGAAATAAATGAAAAACGAAAGGATAAAAAAGTTATAAACATACAAACTAGGTTAATTTATTCATTTCTCTTATTTTTGTTTTCTTTTTTTTCAAATATCTTTTGTTACATGTTTTTAACATTGCTAGTTGTTAGATGAGGAGATCGACACAGTTTGTGGGCATTGTGCATGTGTGTGAATGTGTATGGATGTGTGTGTGTGTGTGTGTGTGCATGTGT